>NW_013673100.1:8594-11468 GCF_000517525.1 Limulus polyphemus | reverse complement strand
AGTGGGTTCCTCGTCATCGAATTCTGAATGTATGTTTCTATGTGCACTTTGGGTTGTGATGGACATATGTGTTGATGTAGCTTGGTTTGGTAAAACTTAGTATTTTTATGCATACTGCAAAGGCATATCATTCTTATAATTTATGAACTAGGTCAAATGTTAAATATTTAATCAGAAAGTCATTTAATGACCTGCCAATATCACAACCCTGACCTCAAAATTATTGGTAGTGCCCACTGGTACTATAACTAATGAGAAGGCAGTGCTGAACACATTTTTTGTTTTCGTTTTCTCAACAACTTGAACAAGGAATTAATTTTTTCCAGTGGCTTTTAATAGATCTAGTGGAGTAATTAAAAGTATCTAGTTTCCGATATCCAAATATATATATATATATATATATATACAACATGGATACATAATACGACAACCATAACAACTCATTCTGCAGAATACGTTCGTTCCGTTTTTGAAATAATTTAACTCCTTTTAAATTTAGAAACCATTAATTCATTGTAAAAAAAATAAAAAATACTAACTAATACTGCCGGTTTTCAAAATGACAGGAGATTTATCGTTAAAACATTCTACCAATTTAACTGGCATCATTAGTGTTCATTACATTTAGCAATTTTGCCGAAGTTACTTGTTGATTAAAAATATATTACGTTAGTCAACATATGTTCCTACTTACGTTTTCTTCGTAACTAAGACAATAACACGTAGGAATTAATAACCGTAAATTATGCTACATGCCCTCTATCGAAATACAAAATAATATTATTATCGACATAAAATTATACAACTTCAGTGAAATACATGTTATAATTATACTATTATAGATTAATAGTAACACAAATATATGATAATATAGTTGGAACTTTTGAATGTAACTTTTCACAGGTATAATAATAATAATGTGAATGGAAATCAATTTTAAAGGACTAAAATTAAAAGAACCAACGATATGTATTGATATTGTTATTTTAAAAAATGGATATAGAGTGTTTTTTTTTAATTAACATTTTGTAGGAAAAACGATATTCATTTAAATGATTAAGACACACAAATATCATGCTTTATCATAACCAAAAACATGAATCTACTAGGGACGACAGGCATGTACGGCCTACAACTACAACAAAAACGTTGTCTAAAACTATCACCAGGAGTATATATAAATTATTGCCATAAATTGTGAATAATCTTCTCTATTACTTGTTTGTCTAAGATTTTTTGCCCAAAGCAAAACAAAGAGCTACCTACGAATAGCTGTCCCTAATTTTGAAATGATATACTATAAAAGATTGTTAGGTAGCCTTTTCTAATTTTTGGGCTACTCTAGTCTTGTTTGACCAAGTAATCGGAGATGAACACGTTTTTTTATTAAAGCAACAGATACTGAGATAGTCCATGGGGTGCCTTTGTACTTAACTACAATTAAACAAAACAATTATTTTGGACATCAGTAATACGAAAATATCTTTCTCACTAGTATTAAAATTTCAAAAAAATGCAAAATAGATTTGAAACAAGTTTCTGCAGGTTTCCGAAGCAGTATTAATTTTGATGAAAACAATATCTAAGTCTCGAACACACATACATTGTTAGTATTTGGAAAAGTAAAAGAGCAAAAATTTACCAAAGCAACGTTTAATTGACGTTCGTACGGTATTGTTGTTATATGTATGATAGGTTTCCATTTCTTCACCAAGGAGAAAATTGAAATTATTATCAGTGACGTAGAAGCCTATTGCATTTTTTGGTTGGTTTTATCCTCTGCTGTAGATTTCAATTTTGCCTGTTCAACTTGCAAAACCAAAGAAACAGTTAGGACTCTTACAATGGTGATCCGAATATAAGATATATTGGGAATTTCAAGTCATTTTCAATTCACTAGAACTAGATAGAAACAATATATATATATTTTTTAATGTGAATAATAATATGGCGTCACGGCTAATTTATTATTCGATATTATACAGCGTACCAACTAATTATCGATTTGATGTATACTCCATTTCTTTCCTTTATCACCAAAAGTAAAATTGAAATATCATCTGTATTATTACACGATTTATTATATATTCATTTAGAAATAAATAATTAGTTATCGGCTGAACTCATTACCAGGTTACTGACCACTCCAGCTGTGTTGGCTTTAGAAAAAACTATAAAAAAAAAAGCTTTTACGGTATTTAAAAGGCCAAATAAACAAGTACCCTAGTGGCTAATCGTTAAACACCGGGATTCGATGCTCGTGGTGGGCTCAACACAGATAGCACATAACTTATTGTTACGTCTCTGTTCGTTAATTAATTTCCTTATAATTTCTTTCCGAAGAAATTTTAGCGATACAAGTCCTTTCTTAAATAAAACTGGTTTATTCTTTCTAAATAGAACTTTGCAATACACTTAATTTCCACAGTCACGCTATAATTCACAACGAACGACTCACGTGCTCGACTCAATCGTCAATCTCTGTCTGCAGTTCAATTACATTGTTGCCGTCACTTCTTGGCCGTCTTATATACAAGAATACCGTACATCTAGTAAACACTCGAGGTTTCAGGAACCTTCGAGAATATGACGTGTTACCAGCGTCACGTAACCCCCGCTGTTGTAACACTGCCCCTTCCTTAGTATTGTTCGTCCCAAACAATAGCCACTTACATTAAACCAATAAACAATTAACAATAACTTAATTAAATGTACAAAATTTACAAACACAAAATTAAAATTCAACAAAGTCTCTTAATTTTACGGGACGTATCATCTTCCGTACTGGTCTTCGTCTCGTTGGCTTCTGCTTCATGGGGGGTTCATCTGCTTCATCAGGAAATGTCCTATCATCGGTAACAGTCACATCAGTGG
>NW_013673100.1:5446-7594 GCF_000517525.1 Limulus polyphemus | reverse complement strand
AGGCCTTGTGTGCCATACTTTCTAAGTCCTGTGCCAGCTCTTGTAGGCTCTCCCCTTTAGTACGAACTCTCGTCCTAAACCTAGCCCTGTAGACTTCCGACTGATTTTGGGTTCCATACCTGAGTTCTAGAGCGCTACCAGTGCTCTATAGTTATGCCTGTCACCTACTGACAACTGTCCAAATATTTCCAGAGGTTGTCCCTTCAAGCTCGTTGCCAGATATACTGCTTTCTTCTCCTCTGTCGATCCATTCATCTCTGCCAGTAGTTCAAATTGTGCTCTATATGCTTCCCACGGTGCCTTCCCATCGAATTCCTGTGGCTTCCTTCACACTGGTTCACTCCTATTACTGACATTCATATCTGGGATGTCACTTCTAACAGGACTGAATATGTCTGCATTAGGGTTTAGCTGCAGGGTCTGGAAGGGGCTTGCCGTTGTCTGGGGCTGATTAAGTCGATAGTTAATGTATCCGACTTGTGAAAAAGACAATAAATCATCCTTTAATATATTTAATTCGCTTTGAAATTTACTAATGTTTTCCATTTGTACTTCTTGTTTCCTTCCTTGTTCCAGTTGCCACTGCTTATAGTCTCTCTTCTTGTTTATGTTCTCGTTTTTCTTGTTTCTTTTCTTTTTCCTCCAACAACTGCTGTAACCTCTCTTTTTGTTTATTTTGCTGTTCGAGCTGCCACTGTTGCAGGTTTTCTTGCAAATGTTGTTGTCTATCTTCCTGTTTTTTTCTTTTTCCTCAAACAGCTGCTGTAATCTCTATTCTTGTTCCTTTACTCGTTCTTCTTGTTTCTTTTCTTGTTTATTTTCTCGTTCTTCTTGTTTCTTTTGCTGCTCTTGTATTGCTGCCATCAAATCTGCTAAGTTGTAGTTTGATTTGCCGCTTCTCGTTTCCATTTTTTTTGTCCCACTCTCTGACACCAATTTGTTACGTCTCTGTTCGTTAGATAATTTTCTGTATAATTTCTTTCCGAAGAAACTTTAGCGATACAAGTCCTTTCTTAAATAAAACTGGTTTATTCTTTCTAAATACAACTTTGCAATACACTGAATTTCCACAGTCGCGCTATAACAAACGCTATAATTCACAACGAACGTCTCACGTGCTCGACTCAATCCTCAATCTCTGTCTGCAGTTCAATTACATTGTTGCCGTCACTTCTTGGCCATTATAATAAGCTTCACTGGCTCGAAGAGGGGGTATTAACCATAAAAACCATGTTGTTATAAATGTCTTATATATATATTGTTTCGACAGCGGAAGTCACGTAACGCTGGTAACACGTGATGAGTTTCTAGAGGATTCATGAAGAGACGAGATGTACGCTTTTATAATATATAAGACCGCCAAGAAGTGACGGCAGCAATGGAATAGAATTGCAGACAGGCAGAGACAGAGACGGACAATTGAGTCAAGCACAGTAGTGACCGTAAGAAAGTGCGCGAATTGTTGTGAATTATAGTGTGTGTTTAAGTTAAAGAGACTGTGGAAATTAAGTGTATTGCAAAGTTGAGTTGAAAAAGAATAAACTAGTTTTATTCAAGAAAGGACTTGTATCACTGAAGTTTCTCGGAAAGAATTTCTACGGAAAATTAACAAACAAGTACATACACAACAATACATAATCATTATTGCACTTTCATCAACTTGAAACTGTTCGTGAGTTATTTATGGAAAAGTACTCTAGGAGAATGGAGCATGCCAACATGTTATTTCAGTAGTACATACATATTGTTACGACATCGGGGTCACGTGACGCTAGTAACACGTCATTGACTTCTAGAAATATCCTGTTCCTTCATGAATGCTCTAGCGTTTACTAGATATGTGTTAGTCTTGTATATATAAGACGGTCACAACGTGACGGAACAGTGTGTGTGTAGTTGAACTGAATATTGTTGAGTCGAGCATGTGAGACGTTCGTTGAGAATTATAGCGTTTGTTATAGCGCGACTGTTGAAATTAAGTGTATATTCAGAAAGAATAAACCAGTTTTATTTTTATTTTAAAGCTCAGTGGATGAAACTGCCTAGATGACCCAACAAGTCCCTTACTGTCTTTATATTATTGTTACGTCTCCGTTCGTTAGACGAAACTTTAGCGACACAAGTCCATTCTCAAATAAAACTGGTTTA
>NW_013673100.1:0-5425 GCF_000517525.1 Limulus polyphemus | reverse complement strand
AACGAACGGAGACGTAACAATAATATAAAGACAGTAAGGGACTTGTTGGGTCATCTAGGCAGTTTCATCCACTGAGCTTTAAAATAAAAATAAAACACTAAAATGATTATCAAGCCTTTCCTTAAACTCCCTTAAATTTACTAGGTACACTAAATCTGAAGACAACCCATTCCAAGAATGAACCATCTGATTACAAAAATAAAATTTTCTTAGCTGAAGGCCCCAGTGGCACAGTGGTATGTCTGCAGACTTACAACGCTAAAAACCGGATTTCGATACCTGTGGTTGGCAGAGCACAGATAGCCCATTGTGTAGCTTTGTGCTTAACTTCAAATAAACAAAACAAAAACAAAATAATCTTAGCTGAAGACGATTCCTGCTCTGCCAAAATCTCTATTTGTGTCCTCTCACTTTTGTATCATTCTCACAATTAAGTGCCATAAAGATGATGTTTGAACACTATAAACTCTCTTAACATTTTTCAACATCTCAATGAGATCCCCTCTAGCTCTTCTTTTTTCAAAAGAAAACAATTTCAGAGATCTTAACCTCTTCATGTATAACAGCTTTCAATCCCAGGTATCTTCTTAGTAGCCCTCCTCTGAACACTTTCCAATAATTCAATGCCCTTCTTAAAATAAGGAATCCAAAACTGAATACATATACTCTAAATGTGACCTAACCAATGACCTGTACAAGGAAATTAACCTCTTTAGACTTGTATTCAATATTTTTTGTAGTTAAAGCTGAAATCCTGTTTGCACTGGTCCAAGCAAATCCTTGCCTGAAACTATAAAATTAATAGTTATGGCCAATTTATTAAATTAATTGCAGGCTGTAAAATTTTATAATTGTTTTTCTCAGTTCACAAGGAGGATGTCGCAACATTTATAGAAAAATAATAGCTTTACAGTTAAAACTCAAGGAAACAGTAAAATTATTGCATATGGGTTTTGTACTTTGGTGGCTCTGTTCTTAGTTCTTTCCATGTTTTACTATGTTGTCTTTTATCACACTGTTTATACTGTTATAGCTTTTGAATAATTTTGTTATTAATATTATTGTTTATAGTTCCTTGGTTTCAATAAAATACATTTACTTAGATTTGTACCTACTTCTTGTAAGATTAGGGTTTTTAAATTAACATTTAGTGATATCCTTTTCCCAACGACACTAGATTAGGTTAAACATGTCTTTCTTATTTTACGTTCAGGCTTATCTGTCATTCATCGTGCTGGTAAATCGTAAATTAGGTTAAATATATTGTTTCTTCAATAAATACTATCTATTAAATTTCTTATTGTCAATATACACTTACTTCATTTTAGAATATTAATTTTTGTAATTAAATATATTTTATACTTATAATTAATCTCGTTTTTGAGGAACCATGGGTTCAGGGTCCGCGCAAACTTCACCCATTATTTCTTGCTTTCCTCCTCAAACTGACATAATCATTGGGAATGACGTCTATTTTGACAATTATCCTCCACCTGATTATGGCTTGGCCTTTCCAGGCCTCTACTGAAGGGTCTACTAAGCCTACCTCAGCCCTTTTTATACACATCTTTTTTCTCCTCCTTTTCCAGACATTTTGGTTCATGCTGGGCCTTTTTGTCTATTCTGAGAGATGGTGTTGGCATGCCTCACCCTTCACAGGCTTTGGTTCATTTTGCCTTAGCTTACTATCAGGCAGAATGATTTTTGTATTCTTACTTCTCTGCACTTCGAATCTCTGTTGCCTGTATGGGGGGGGGGCACAGATTCTCTTAATCCAACCCATTTCTCCCTAGCTAAGTTTTCCAGCCTTCATCTTCCCCTATCGCTTCTCCTGTTTGTATTAACCATCATATACCTCCTTTCCAAGGCTTTCCACCTATTTCATGGGATACCTTTATCCTCCTTAACTCCAAGTTGGGGGAGATTGTCATCTTTGGCCCTTTCCCTACACATGTGACTTTTTAGGTTTGGGATCTTCTGGGGAGGGACATTGTCTTGTATCAAGTTAGTTTCTCTTCCATTTCTAATCAGGACATAGAGACAGCTCTTTTCCTCCCCAAGTCCGTTTTTTGGGAGGGTGTTACTCCTATGACTTTAGCATCATGTGAGGTATCTGTGTTTGTACATTCGATTTTTACTTGTTTGGTTGCTTGTTTGTGTCTTTAGCCTTTGCTTCTTTATTCATGCTCCATGTCCAGCACCTTCCTGTCATTTACATGTCCTACATCTAAGAGTTCCTTCATTAGTCGTGTATTCTCGATGGAAATTGAAGTTCTGTGATTGATCTATCCCACCTCAATCACGTCTTGGTTCTTTCCATGTTTTACTATGTTGTCTTTCATCGTATTCTGGTAGGCCATTTCTCCATGACTGAGGATGCCCAAGGTTGACGTTTTGTATTCTTATGCTCACATTCTTATTTTCCATCTCTTGTGGGGCTATCTTAAGGTTGCTCAATGTGGGGTTGGGTACCAGATTTGTGCCTTGCCCTTTGAGCTTGTTTCAGATATGTATGTCTTTTTCTTTGGTTCCTCCTCCACTTGCCTTGGCTGTTGATGCATTCAGACAGAATTGGGACCATTTGTACATTTATTTTCTCATCCCATTTATAATCTTCCCTGAATGATTTCATTCATCTTTGCCACTCTGTGTTAGGTCTTTCTGGGTTCTCCTTAGTGACCAACACAGCTCTGGTTTTCTCGGCTGCTTCAACTCGGTCTATTCTTATTGTTCTGGATCGATTTTTTCCTATCATCTACTTTGGTGGTTCGTGTGGCATGTTCTTTAGTTTTTCATTTGAACTTGCATTTCTTTCCATCTCCCACCTATATTACCAGCCAGATCCAAATGGCCTGTACATACTCTAGGTTATTTCATTGCCTTCAATGCTTCTTTCCATTGGTTCCCATTCTTGCTTTTTCATTCCCTGGTACCAATTCTCTACTTCTGACTTTTTCCTTCCTCACTTACCGTTTCAATTCAGTTTTTGATTCGATTGGCTTTTTATTCCTTGTCTTCTTTTTCCCATAACCAATTCCTGGTGTTTTCACTCCAATCAGGGACCTTTCCTTTTACCTGCATCTCACACCTTTCATACATTGGAGTTACTTCTTCTATTGGGCACTGGGACTACATCTACATTTATCTCCAATTATCTGCTTCAGGTAGCTGTTTCTTCCTCATTGGGGTACATTCTTCCACCTGTTGCCATCATTCACTCTTCGGTGAGACTTTGATTGGGTAGGTTACCTTTTTGTAAAAATATACCTCTTATCTTTTCAGGGGCATGTCCCTTTTTTCTATATGGATCCTACTATGTGGTGAGTGGTGCCTGTCCATGTATACATAAAATAGTTAAATCTGCACTGTAAAGTCAGGATAACTTAATTATAATTTCCATGACTACTAAATGCACACTGTTGAGATGGGGTGTTCCACAAGATCGCTCATAGGTTTTCTTTGTGACATATTTGCTTCATTCATATGCCTGTTCCAGACCCTACTAACTCATGGACTTCATGGGTAAAGCAGAAGGGAATAGCCAGCCATTTCTGCCATTCCTTAGATTGAATAAACCAAGAGTTTCTGCTTTTCAAAGTAGGGTTTTCGTAGTCTCCCCTTGCACTGTCTCCAGTGTTGACATTCCTCTGAACTCTCCACCACATTTTCTCTCCACTTTTTTCTTCTATTGAAGTGTGGGAGTCTTTACCACTTTCCATTTCCAAGTCACTGGGGTGGTGGACCACTCCTGAATGTGATTGTGATATATGATACTAACAATAAAGAATCCATTCAGTTGAGAGTAGGGCAGTAGTGTTCTGCTGGTGTAGATGACAAGATTTCTTCCAACCTGATGCTTCATCTCTGAACGGGTCTATCTGAGGGGATGTTGTAGCTTTGTAGCTTTTACGGAAAATTAACTAACGAACGGAGAGGTAACACTATTATATCATACAGTTTTGTGTAAGGTGGAATGGTTATATAAAGTGCAGAGATTTCTAAAATGTTTCTTATATGCTTTCCATAATATTTTCATAATTTCAACTGTGTTAAGTTATGCCAGATAATATTCAATTTTAACATCCTTTGAGCTGTAATATAAAATCTAAACATTATATGTTATGGCAGATTTTATGACACCTGAATGTACATTTTGTAAGCTTGGTGAAAGAAATTAACATTATTATTTGGTGCTATCAGTTTAAAGGGTGTTTGGATCTGTTATATGTGTCCCTTTAAATTTATTTCAGCTGGGTGTTGAAAATGTAGCTATTGTTTAAACCATTTATATGTATATACACACACATACACTATTCTACTCAGTGCATAACCCAGTATTGTTTGGACTTAATCTATTAACTTTGTTTTTAATTTTAGCACTGAGAAATTAATATTCCCATATCAGGTCTGTCTTTCATAGCCTTATTTTAGACTTGGGAAGATTAAGCAAATTATATTAGGCTAGGCTATTCCTTTCTGTAATCTTAACTGTTGGGATATTTGATAAAATTGCAATTTACTAACTATTATTTTACTTTAAATCTACATAATGAATATACCTTTCATCCATATTCCTTCTTTAATGATGAAAAAACTCTCTAATACTGAACTAGTATAACATTTCAAGAGTATCACTGGTGTGTGCTTACATAGATATACTGTTTAAGTTAACTTTATTTTTGATATATTGTAACACAGTAAGCTTACATAAGTAAAGGTTCTATTGGCTGAAACTTAACTTTTTTTGTTGAATTATCTTACTTTGTTAATAATGGACTGTTCAAAATTTAATCAGTTTACCATAAAAATGGTTCAAATAACATACTGTTACGACAGCGGGGGTCACGTGACGCTAGTAACACGTTATATTCTCGAAGGTTCGTGAATCTTCGAGAGGTTACTAAATGTACGGTATTCTTGCATATAAGACCGCCAATGTGTAATTGAACTGCAGATAGAGATAGAGACTGACAATTGAGTTGAGCGAGCACGTGAGACGTTCGTTGTGAATTATAGCGTTTGTTGTAGCGCGACTGTGGAAATTAAGTGTATTGAAAAGTTCTTTTCAGAAAGAATAAACCAGTTATATCTAAAAAAGGACTTGTATCGCTAAAGTTTCTTCCGAAAGAATTTTTACGGAAAATTAACTAACGACACAGAGACGTAACAATACTATATTTTTAAACGTATTTACCCTCCAGAATTGTCAACAGGGTAAATGCAAAATATGGCTAAAGACTTGCAGCAAAAATTTTGTTAAAAAGTCAGTATTACATTGTTTTTAAGATATTGCCACCTCATTACTATTAGCTAAATAAAGTTTCTTTGTTCAAATACATTAAGAATTTATTATAACATGTCCTCAGAACCTTTAATGATCTACTGAAAGCACTAGATGTTCCAGTTACAATTTTTGCTAGTGTGA
>NW_013673099.1:31602-40508 GCF_000517525.1 Limulus polyphemus | reverse complement strand
ACAACTTCTTCCAGCGATGGAAACCTAGCCAAATTTCCTGCAGAGAAATACCCAACAAAGGCATTTAATAGCAACTGTGGCAACTTCTGGAAGTAGTGACTCGTGTTCTTCAACAACTTCTTCCAGCGATGGAAACCTAGCCAAATTTCCTGCAGAGAAATACCCATCAAAGGCATTTAATAGCTGTTCAAGGTGAATGCGTATTGCTGTGGCAACTTCTGGAAGTACTGACTCGTGTTCTTCAACAACTTCTTCCAGCGATGGAAACCTAGCCAAATTTCCTGCAGAGAAATACCCATGAAAGACATTTAATAGCTGTTCATGGTGAATGTGTATTGCTGTGGCAACTTCTGGAAGTAGTGACTCGTGTACTTCAACAACTTCTTCCAGCG
This sequence comes from Limulus polyphemus, assembly GCF_000517525.1. Taxonomy (NCBI): domain Eukaryota; kingdom Metazoa; phylum Arthropoda; class Merostomata; order Xiphosura; family Limulidae; genus Limulus; species Limulus polyphemus. The sequence goes on along the minus strand of NW_013673099.1, from coordinate 40,116 downwards.
ATGGAAACCTAGCCAAATTTCCTGCAGAGAAATACCCAACAAAGGCATTTAATAGCTGTTCATGGTGAATGCGTATTGCTGTGGCAACTTCTGGAAGTAGTGACTCGTGTACTTCAACAACTTCTTCCAGTGATGGAAACCTAGCCAAATTTCCTGCAGAGAAATACCCAACAAAGGCATTTAATAGCTGTTCAAAGTGAATGTGTATTGCTGTGGCAACTTCTGGAAGTAGTGACTCGTGTTCTTCAACAACTTCTTCCAGTGATGGAAACCTACCCAAATTTCCCTTCTCAATATTTCTCAATCACAAAGGAATTTTAGCTTTGAAGGAAGCCAATTTTTCATGTGCAATAAACACGTTTTTATTACTTCCTTGGAGGGAAATATTTAGTTCATTTAAGTGAGTAAATATGTCGGTCAAGTATGCTAGCATTTGCACAAGCTCTGGGGAATCAAATGAAGAAAAGAGATCCAACTTTTGATTCTTTAAAAATGTCTTGATCTCCTTATGAAGCTCAAATATTTGCTGCAAGACATGTCCATGGGATAGCCATCTCACCTCCGTGTGGTACAGTAGAACCGTGTGTTCAGAATCCATGCTTTCACAAAATGCTTGAAATAAACGATGGTTCAGTGAAAATCCTCTAATTACGTTAACATTTTTCACACATGTTGACAAAACGTCTTGCAGACTTTTTAGTAAAGTCTTCGCTGCTAATGCATACCGATGAAGCAGGCAGTGTGTGACACGGACCTCAGGAATTTCCCGTTTCATGAGGGCTGCAAATCCAGACCGATTTCCTAGCATAGCAGGAGTGCCATCTGTACATATGGAACCAACAATGTTCATATCCAATCCATGTTTTAAGAAAAATTATTTTATGAGGTCGAACACATTCTGGCCTTTTGTGGTGGTCTTTAGTGGTTCACAGAATAGGATGTATTCTAATACTTCTTCATTCTTGACATAACGAACAAGAGCAATCAGTTGGCTACAATGGGAAACATCTGTAGATTCTTCCAATTGCAATGATATTTTTACAGGAGTTGCCTTGTTCCAAGATGTCCTCGCTCATATCAGTTATTCTGTTCCTGATGACATTGTTAGACATTGGTACTTGTTGCACCTTCCTTTCTGCATCTTTCCCCAGAATGGTCTTAACAACTTCAAGGATACATGGCTTCACTAACTCTTCAGCGATGGTATAAGGTTTTTTCGCATTGGCCATCTGATACGCAACTTGGTAGGATGCTTCAAGAACAGGCTTTTCAATTGGTACATTTCATATCTTTGGAAGAGTTCCTAGATGATCAAAACGTGCCTTCTTCACCTTCAGTATTTTTTCATCGTGCTTCTCTACCACCATGTATTCTGTTGAAATGTTTGTTGAGTTTGGAAGGTTTCAAATTTGCATTAGAAAATATCACTGAACATAAAAATCATTGAGGTCTTTCTGTCTCACTTATCTCAGTTGTACATGTGAACCCAAAACTATAGTAATCATCGTTCCACTTTCTTTTCTTCGCCATTATGGATCTCTGAAAATAAAAAAATTATCATGAGACATAGATAGTAGGCATATGTTTAATAAAAAATTTTAAAACAGGAAGAAAGAATCACAATAGTGAATTAATTGAAGATCGTAATCAATATTCTGCTCCCGAATTTAGACAAATTATTTAGTAAAAATGGCAAATGAACACAAAAAGTTGTTTTTCTGGACCCTATCCTCGCACCCCCAAAAATTGGATATCGCACCCCAGGTTGGGAACCACTGCTCTAGGGGGAGTTCTTATTTAATGCAATTCCTTGCAATATGTCAAACTACACTTGAGATGGCTACTTTCTTGAGGTTTATTTCATCAATTATCTAAATGTTTCATTGAAACTTTCAGTTCTTCTGGACTATTGTTAGGAGGAGTTTGTAGGATCTGATATTTCCATAAATTCTTTCTGGTTCCTTTAGTAGTTTATCCACTACTTTACTGTTGCTGCAGAGCTTCCTTTAATAATGTTCATCTGTTATGGCATCTATAAATTGGTCATGTTCCAACTAATCCATCATTTAATTAGAATGGTAAGGTAACTAGGCAACCCATTTCAAACCTGTTGGATAAGGCAGCTACCAATACTCAGCTGGAAGTTACTTAATGTTGTTAAAGCTGGTTCTTTAAAATTGGCAGCAAGATTAATAGCTATTTCACCTGTTCACCCTGGAAATGATTTCAAACTGGGTTTGGTATGCTTTGCATTGAACGTTCACATCATAGTCCAAGAAGGTATTTCAGTCACAGATGGCACAGTATTGGTAATAAATGGTGTTTTTGGTCAAATGCAAATGAGAGTGTCTGGTTTAATCTGTACATTTACCATTTCTTTATCAAATGTTTTATTTTGTCACTGATGTTCTTTTCTACATCATTATCTTGCTGTGATAATGTTTTCATACTTTATTGATGTCTTTTTTTTTTTTTTGTACTTCACTTTTGTCATTCTTTACTTCATTAATTTTGTCATTACAGCCTTTCTTTCGTTCTGTGATGTCCTTCTGCATTTCTTCAAACCTGTTGTAATCCCTCTGTATGTCCCCTTATAGCTTCATCAATCTTCTTTTAACAATACATCTTTCTTATAACTCCTCTGTTAAATTCTTGTCTGTTAACTGTGTCTGCAAAATTAATAAAAAAATTGGTTGTGCTACAATGTAACAGCCTCTTTCATCACTTTCTTGTGAACAGGACATTTTTAATTTGACTCGACCATGTTATTTCAAATCTTGTTGTCTTCCAGTGCTTGACTTCCTGACCTGGCAACAGATGAAATACATTTTAGCCTTGCCAGTTGAGAGAAGGAAATGTTTCTATTAAAACACAACAACGGTTGATGTTGCAGATCAGCATTAATCTTAAGATGTGTTTGTCAACAGATGAAATACATTTTAGCCTTGCCAGTTGAGAGAAGGAAATGTTTCTATTAAAACACAACAACGGTTGATGTTGCAGATCAGCATTAATCTTAAGATGTGTTTGTTAAAAATATTATCTTACTGAAACATATAATTGTCTTTCTTCTCCTCAATTCTGTAATTATGAAGTTTCACCAGGTACTGATGGTTTCAAGTATTAATTATTAAGAAATGTTTACATGTATAACACAATGAAGGGGAATCAGTCCCCACTTGTGTTCAATATTTCTTACTTTCAAACATTTTTTTAAAGTTTTGTTTCTGTTGATATAACAACACAACATCTCAACAATAAAAATGTGTTGTTACCCTGATACTTCACTGCCCAGCAGGGTTGATAGTTGGGAAAATAACCCCAATTAGTTGAAATAAAACCAGTGGACTGAGGAAAGATCAACACGTGCAAAGGCAAGCTTGCTTGCACCTCCTCGAAAAACTGATGTGAAGGTGGTTGTGTCAAACATTTTTAAACCAAGGCAGTGAATGAAAAACAAAAATAGGTTGAAACACTGGAGACAAAAGAACAGTTTACAGAGAGCTTGGTAGATAACAGTTAGAGCAACGTTACATTCCTGGTCAACACTGAGAGAAAGGCAATCCATCAGTTGAGTGGGCTGTCATATCTTAAAATCATGCTGACCTCTTTTTTTTTTTGAGGTTTCAATGGCCTTCTGCCAACTTCTATGATCATTGGTCAAAATATATATATAACCCTAACATATATTTAAAACAAACTTAGTAATCCTCTTTTAAAATTTTCTGATATTTTTATGAGTCACAACAATGGACAAGGAAGTCGTTAACCCTAAATCATTATGACACAGGTGGTACATGTTTTACGTAGTTAGTAGCTACCCAAGATATGGTTCAGGAGCAAATCATGCAACATTTTCCTTACCTGAAAATGTGTTTCTAATAGATGTTCACACTGAATAGCTCACACATCTACAAGATTTGCACGCCACTAGCCTTGAGCTAACTGCCACCTAATAATCAAGTTATCACATAACATGAACTGTACTAGTGCATGATGACATCCTCATGCCACAATAGCCCTCCACCAATAAGAGGGTTGCACAACCTCCTTGTGCAGTAACTCCTCTTAAACACATGCAGATTCATCCATATGCCAGCCTGAAGAATCTCTTCCAAGGGTTGGTGAAAATGAGACAGTTGAAGAATCTGATGAAACAATGAGAAAGAATGATCACCTTCCTGATCAGTCAATGTTTTAGGAGGAAAAGCGTGATCTGAACAGAGGAGGAACAAGTACAGTGAAAGAGTGAGGAAGCATCATTGGCATATACATACAAATGATGACAACCACAAGCAAGGATGACAAAACTTGGCTTCAGGGAAAGAATGCATAATGAATGAAATATGTGTAATTGAGTGTAAAACCACATCAAAGTTCCAGCAAAGCATGGGAGTAGAGCAAGGAAGATGATGAAGAAGGAAGGATCAGAACAAAGTGGAGTGAAAAGAAGAAGAAAAACTTGAATGTAATGGGAAAAGTGAAATGTAGTGGGTAATGCCACCTAAGAATCAGCAATAGTGAAAACCAAAAATCCATGATCATACAACCATGTGAAAAAGGCTAAAAAGTGGGCCAGGAGAAGATGGCCCAGAGGAAGAGAGATCCTGATGGACTAACATCAACAAACCTGCCATTTCAGTTGATAGACAAACAGGGGTGAAAGATGACAGGAATGAGATAAGAAAAAGGCTACATGAATGGAGAGTCCAGTCCTGCATACAATGAACTAGATAAATCCCACATGTGAAGATAAAGGGATAATAGTTGGAGCAAGAAAATGTGGGAATGGAAAAGGAGGCCCAGATACCAATCAACAAATCAGAGGAAATCAGGACTGTGCCAGCCAAAGAGGCACCACCAACAGGATCTGACAAGAAATGTTACATATCCAAGCAAGGACACAAGGATGAGGAGGAATAGGAAAATAGGCATACAGAAAAAAAGAAGGCCTGTTATGGCTGAGAATACTGACTGCCAGGGCCAAAGAATGAGAAACTGGGGCCCGAAAGAGGGAAAGTCTGATGTTAAGAGTGGCAAAGGTATTGATGAGAAGCATGTATCCAACTGAGCAAACTCAATGAGAAACCTAAGAGTGGAAAGACCACTCTATGGTTAGTACCCTTTCCAGCCAAGAGAAGTGATCCTCCACCAAGTCAATGCCCTTTTCACATAAAAAGCCATGAGAATATGCCCAAAATAGCAGGTCCAATGCGAGGAAGCAGAGTCCTGGTATGGGTTACCCCCTGACAGTTGAAATAAGAAATGACTGTGGAATTTTTGGAGTAGATCATGACCAACCAATTCACAAGAAGAGGAAGAAAATGGGAAAATACCCAATGGATAGCAAGAAGTTCGAGGAAGTTGAAGTTCAGTAAATGCCCAAAGTCATGTAGTCATTCAGACACACCTCAAGCCTGACAGAGGCATCTGTGAAGAAATGGGCATGTAACTGGGGGCAGCAAGGAGATGCCTGTTGTGGTGTTGGAACAGTGAAGTCACCAAGACAAATCCTCAAGGAAAATGAATCCCAAGAAAGGTGCTACTGGTCCCACAACTTCAACTGGAATAGGCACATGTATACGTAGCTTAAATGAGTGAATGATTAAAGAGAAACCAGAAATCCCAAAAGCAAAAGAACCTTGTGTGGAAGAGAGAAGCACAAACCTAGGTAACAAGACATTCCATTGACCATAAACAACTGAGATTAGAGTGGAAGAACATGCCCAGATGTACCAAATATAGGGTGAGCATAAGAAAAAACTTGGAAGGCTTGATAAGCTAACCCAGCCAAGCAGCTTCCTGCAGAATGAATGCAGGTGTGAGAGAAAGAAAATGATTTATGCAAGGCTACCTCAGCCCAAGTCTGTAACGAGTCAGGAAGACCTCAGGGCAAAGAAATGGAGCCCAACAAAGAACACAGAGATAAGTGCAAGGGAGGCATACATTAGCTACGACAACATCCTGTCCCAACAGCAGAGGAACCAAGTAAGAAAAGATAGAGCAAAAGTATGGGCCATTGTGGTTAAAAGAAGAGAACCTGAGCATGATGAAGTGCCTCGGACATAAGATGAAGTGATGAGAGATAATGTAGAAGGGTGGTAAGAAAGAGACGAAGGTGCAAAAATTGAGCACTAGAATGATAAATCAAAGTTAAGAGGTGCATCCCCCAAACAGGTAAAATAAATTCCAAAGACTGGGAATTGAGAAATGGACAAAAAGAGTCAAGTAGGCAAAGAAGAAGAGACATGTTAATAGAGTTGTGTGTGGATATTTGGACTCTAATGTCAGGTGAAAGAAGGAAGACAAAGTAGTCTTGAGTATGGGTATCATGTAGTAAAGCAGAGAAGGAATCAAAAGACAAAGGGAAAAGAAAAGAACATACCTGCAAAATCATGGCAAACAGATTAAAAGAGAAAGGATTTTCTTATACAGATAAAGCTGTGGCTAGAGCAAACCCTGTTGGGGAAGGTAGTCTGTCAAAATCATCATCATATTGATTATGTTCAAATTGGAGAGAAGAAACTCGGCTGAATGGACAGGAGGAAGATGCCATTGTGCACGAAGGAACCCATATGTGTCCATCACAGACAACCGGCCTCACAAGGAACATCATAGCTAACTCATGACGAGGTGAAAATTAGCATCACATGACAAATCATAAGGAGTAAGCAGGAAAAACAATTGTTTGGTTTTCTTTAATAATAAAATAAACCAGGGAAACAGAAATTCTCATATAATTGATCAATAATTTAAAAGACACGTCTGTTCTAGACAATGCTGAGAAAAAGAAGATATTTCAAATACTTCTGGAAAGTACTGTACAAGGAGACTGTATTGCCCTCCTATTGGTGGATGGCTGTCATTGTATGATGATGTCTTCGTGCACCAGCACAGTTCACGTCAAACGTGAGATTTTTGGTGGGAGTTAGCTCAAGGCTAGTGGCATTAAGTTTGTATGAAGAGGTGAGGTATCGTCATATACAAGAACACTTTAATGGCTAGAAGTGTTAAATGTTTCATTATGTACAAGTACATACTCTGGACACTAAGTCTCATCAGTAAAACAAGTACAAAATGTAAAATATGAACATTTACTGAGAAATTTTCAGCCTTTGACGAAGTGCAGAAAAATGTAACTGTATAGAACAACAGTTTTCAATCTGTGGTCCATTTGAACAAGTTGTATAATTATGGAAAGGAAAGGGTAGCATAGTGCATAAATAGAACCATTTTGTAACTCCTTGGAATTCTTTACTGCATCTAGATAAAAGTGATAACTTCTACAAAAGGTTTGGGGAACAAACTTTTTAGTAATGATTTCCCCAATGTTTTAGAACCATTTTGTAACTCCTTGGAATTCTTTACTGCATCTAGATAAAAGTGGTAACTTCTACAAAAGGTTTGGGGAACAAACTTTTTAGTAATGATTTCCCCAATGTTTTAGAACCATTTTGTAACTCCTTGGAATTCTTTACTGCATCTAGATAAAAGTGATAACTTCTACAAAAGGTTTGGGGAACAAACTTTTTAGTAATGATTTCCCCAATGTTTTACAGATAGTTGAGAAACTGAATAGCGTTCTTTTCACAGATCTAAAATCACATGAATCGAGAGTTGATATTCAACATGGAGGGAACAAAGTCACATGCGAGATTGCTGCAGTCAGGCTTAACATAACCTATATGAAACCCTGATAATGACTAAACATTGTTATATATTGTGGGACATTAACAAGAAAAATTCCACATTTCCAACTTTTATATACTCAATAAAAATATCAGACCATTATTACATTTTTCTTTGGACTAAGTCATTAAATGTTTGTTTACTGTATTAAAACAGACAAATAACTTTCAACACCACAAGTTCACAGTAGTTTAGTCTTAAACTTTCAAGCATAAATTTTGTAAGTAAAACAAAGAACCCTGCATTACATGTATCCAATCATTATTAAAATTCTCTATAATCAGATTCACAAGGAAGGAAAGTCTTGACTACAATCTTAGCTCCTGGAAATTATGTACGATTCAGCTGAACTTAATTAAAAAACTGAGGGAAGAAGTGCTGGGTGTATTGTTCAACCTTACACTCATAATCTTATGAAAATAAAAGTTTTCTTTTTTTTTCTATGTTTAAATTACCTTAAAGAAATTTCTGTTGACAGAGAAGAAACTTTAATAATGAACTTATGAACACATCTATAGTAACTTTTAAACATCAACAAATACTACTTGAGATTAAATCTGTTACTAACAAATATATATAGTCATTTACTGTACATGTTTAGTGGGTACAACTAGCTTACTGTCGACAGTAGTCATCTTATCTACACGCTTAGTGGGTACTACTAGCTTACCGTCAACAGCAGTCATCTTCTCTACATGTTTAGTGGGTACAACTAGCTTACTGTCGACTGTAGTCATCTTCTCTACACGCTTAGTGGGTACAACTAGCTTACCGTCGACAGCAGTCATCTTCTCAACACGCTTAGTGGGTACAACTAGCTTACCG
>NW_013673099.1:26551-30631 GCF_000517525.1 Limulus polyphemus | reverse complement strand
ACAGCAGTCATCTTCTCAACATGCTTAGTGGGAACAACTAGCTTACCGTCAACAGTAGTCATCTTCTCTACACGCTTAGTGGGTACAACTAGCTTACCGTCGACAGCAGTCATCTTCCCTACACGCTTAGTGGGTACAACTAGCTTACCATCGACAGTAGTCATTTACTCTACATGTTTAGTGGGTACAAATAGCTTACCGTCGACAGTAGACATCTTCCATACTTGTTTAGAGGGTACACAATTAGCTGCATATAGAGAAGTTGTGTTATCCACATAGTTCACTGTCTACAGAGGAGTCGTGAGCTACATGTTTAGAGGGTACATAGTTTACTGTTGACAAGATTCATGTTCTTTACATGTTTAATGGATACACAGTTTACTGTCTACGTGTTACACATAGTTTGCTGTTGACAGGAGTCGTGTTATCTACATGTTTAGAGGGTATACAGTTTACTGTCTACATGTTTAGTGAATACACAGTTTACCATCTACATGTTTAGTAGATACACAGTTTACTGTCTACATGTTTAGTGGATACACAGTTTACCATCTACATGTTTAGTAGATACACAGTTTACTGTCTACATGTTTAGTGGATACACAGTTTACTGTCTACATGTTTAGTGGATACACAGTTTACTGTCTACATGTTTAGTGAATACATGCAACTTATTCTATGAAGAGAACAAATATCAAATTATACAATATTCTGCATCTAGAAATAATTCAAACAGACAATGAAAAAATTTCATCTTAAGACTGTATACTTTACAAGTAAACAGATGAAAATGAAATTTATATATTTTGATAAGAAATAATGTGTGAATTTTAAACTAGAATGTTTGAAGCACATCTGTAGCCTTGATGAAATATTAATGCTAAAACTGTTAACTTCAAAGTTGAAACATTGAAAAATATAGATACAATATATGAAAATATATAATAATACCAAAGCTTTGTACGAAACAGTTTTTTATTTAAATCATTGGACCTTAATTGTCTCATTTCCCTGAAACATGAAGTTGGAAGTCAAAATGAAATTGTTCATCTTTTGTTTGATTATACAGTCCACATTTTTTTGTCATGGTATCTCAGTGGTTTAAAGAAGGAAGATGTCATTTTTATACACAGACAAGTTTCTTTTGGATATACTAAAAACCAAACCTACAACACACATAAAACTGCTCTTAAATGGAATTTATCATTTTTACAATATATTTGTTACTACTCATAAGATTATGGATAGTAAATGAACAATATTTTTTTTCTAAATAAAAATTGTAAATTCCTGTCGCTTTTCAATGTTGCTTTCAGCTGTCTCTAAATCCCACACATATTTCCCATGAACCACAGAAAACTGGAAGCTGTGTCATGCTGGTACGACACTAACAAACCAAGGTTGTTTTATCCAACAGAATTCTGTGGACAAGTGATGCAGCCACTTTTACAACACAGAACTGGTCATTGTGCAAGAGGTCATTATTTGAATGAAAAATCTGGCAGATCTCTAAATTAAATCGAGACTTATCAACTATAGTTTTAAAACAAACTTGAACTGGTCTTTCCTTTACAACAGAAAAATTCAGTTTAGATTATCTTATTAAACAGAATCAACATAAAGACTAGATATGTGTTAAAAAGACAATCACAAACATTGTAAACAAATAAGCCCCTTTGTTTAAAAAAAAGATCAAAAGTTCAACATAATGTATGATTTTTAAGTATTTAAGGGATAGTCTTTTCTAGAATCTTCACTCTGTCTTTTGATTTGGCTATGGAACTGTCAATTCGAACCAAGAAATCAGCAGCACTCTCGTTAAATACAGAGTTGGTAGAATGTTCTAGACTTTCCATACCCATCGTAAAATGGTTAAAGTTTTCTTTAGATGGACTGGTAATTGGTGTTTCAACGTAGTTGGCAGGAGAAGAACCAGCTCTATCAATAGGAACAGGAATGTTTATATACGGCCGGAGAAATAAAGTATCTGTTGTCCATAGTTTGTTAACTCGTTTGATATGCTCCATCTAAAAATAATCACAACACAATTAAAATCAAGAAACATCCTTGTAAGTCTAGATTGAAATTAATCCACATTTTTACATTAGGTAAACCTGTGTATTATATAAATATACCAGATATTTCTTGTACTTTGACAGTATTTATTCTGAACTTATCCTTCATTCTGTGTATGTGCCAGTTTTACATCATACAGTCAAGAAAGCCATTAAATTTTAGCTGCATTTATCATTTTCTAGGAGATAGCCATTATGCCCATGAATGGTATAGTTGCAATGCTGCACAACGTACAAGAATACTGACAGCACTATCCTATAATAACAGTGTTTCAAGAATACAGCTTCAACTATGTTTGAATGAGAAAGACCAGTCACATGGGTAGCACTAGTCATTATGGGTGAACACCTTTCTAGGGAAGTATGGAATGTCTGATATAAACAGTCTGGAACATGATCTTGAAGAGAGTGATCTGAAGTAACATGCAGTAAAAATGACAGTCAGTGTCCAAAATGAGTACACACGTTGCATGTTTAGTATTTTATATTTTACTTTGTATCCAGTTCCATGACTAAGTTACTTGGAGATTCTGTATTATTCTGTGGTAAATATCTCCTGTAGACCTATTCCATCAGTTTGATCTAAATAAGTAAAATATCTCCATTTTTACGTTAATAAAATCTAAAATATCATTGTAACAACTTTCTTTTGTAACTTATCATTCAATGAGACAATTTTCAATGTGTAATTGTGACAACCCTTTAAATTTCTTTACACAAAACTGTCCTCTTTCACATTATGCTATTAAAAACTGAGGATAGGTGAATTATATCATCCGTGAAAAGTGTTGGGTCCTCAAGAAGAAACTATTCAACCCAAACATTTCAACCAATCACAAACGTGATCATAAGAAAAGAAGATAACATGACCTAAGTCACAAAGAGTGGACAACAATAATTAGTAGTCACACAAGCACTGCAGAGGAACCTTCAGAGAATGACATATATACAACATTTGGTCCTTCAAGAACACAATACATAGTTTTATTGTATCCAAATTTACCTTGGATATAGATTTAGCCTGAGGTGTTACTTTCTGTAGCTGGTCCAGTCAAGGTAAAGCAGAATACAATAAATGAAATAACAGATAAGTTCCTTGACCTGACCTAATACAGAGAGTAACAACTAAATATACACACCTGGTAAAGTAGAATATGATACATGAAATAGTAGGTAAGTTCCTTGACCTGACGTGATACAGAGAGTAACAATTAAATATACACGAAACAGTAGGCAAGTTCCTTGACCTGACCTGATACAGAGAGTAACAACTAAATATACACACATGGTAAAGTAGAATATGATACATGAAATAGTAGGTAAGTTCCTTGACCTGACGTGATACAGAGAGTAACAACTAGATATACACACATGGTAAAGTAGAATATGATACATGAAACAGCACGTAAGTTCCTTGACCTGACCTGATACATAGAGTAACATTTAAATATACACACATGGTAAAGTAGAATATGATACATGAAACAGTATGTAAGTTCCTTGACCTGACCTGATACAAAAAATAATACCTCAGGCTAAATGTAACATCCAGCCTTAACCATGTTTAACATGCTCCAAATTTGAAACTTTTTACTATCCAAGACATATATATATATACTATGTGAGGGGAGAAAAAGACATATATATGTACATAGATACATTATATATATATATACTATGTGAGGGGAGAAAGAGATATATGCACATAGATATATATACTACGTGAGGGGAGAAAGAGACATATGTACATATATATATACTATGTGAGGGGAGAAAGAGACATATGTACATAGATATATATACTACGTGAGGGGGAGAAAGACATATGTACTATATATATATACTATGTGAGGGGAGAAGAGACATATGTACATAGATATATATATATATATATATATATACTATGTGAGGGGAGAAAGAGACATATATACATATATATACTATGTGAGGGGAGAAAGAGACATATGTACATAATATATATATATATATATACTATGTGAGGGGG
>NW_013673099.1:23462-26242 GCF_000517525.1 Limulus polyphemus | reverse complement strand
ATATATATATATATATATACTATGTGAGGGGAGAAAGAGACATATATACATATATATACTATGTGAGGGGAGAAAGAGACATATGTACACAGATACATTTCTCTTCGTAATGCATATAAGATGTTGAAATGTGTAAATCATAAGACCTGCTTATAAAGTATAAAAGAACTCCTTCAGAAGTTTAGAAATAGAAAAACACGTGGCCTTTTTGAGTGTGTTCCCTTGGGTTAGATGCAGGAGTCATTTATATAACAGGATCCAAGGCTTAAATAAATGTTTATCAGCGATAATGGATAGTGTTCAGGTTCAAGGTGAACTTTACGTTAGAGACTGAGTTGAGAGGATACACTAGGCTCACAATACAAACGCCATGGTACAATAAATGTAACAACAACCTATCTCTGTTTAAGTGACTTAAAAGTAATTGTTAAATTTTTAGATAAAACACCAAGCCATTTCAACTAAGGAACATTTATTTACCAATAAAGAAAATGCCTCTTAACTCAATTAAATAGCACTTGTGTACAGATAAAGGATTAAAAGCACAAACAGATCATTAACATATTCCACAATAAAATTTGATTTATTAAAAATGTAGCACAGACTCAAAAAAAAACAAGACTGTTTTGATGGCAAACTATGCTGCCATCATCAAAAAGGTTCTTTACCTTAGGAAGGACATTCAGTTGTTGGAAAGGGTTCAGAGAAGGACTACTTGGATGATACCTGGGATGGAAAGGTTGTCATTTGAAGACAGGTTTAGATCACTGAAATTGTTTTCTCTTGAAAAACGAGGAGTTAGTGGCTGAGGTGTTTAAAATCATTAAGGAAATTGATAGTGTTGATATATCATCTTTTTTTTCATATTTAATGGTGAGAATGATAAGACTAGGAGACAATATAAATGTTGGCAGGATAGGAGTCACTTTCAGCTAAGACACTCTTCATTCTACTGAACAGGATGGTTAACCTTCGGAATGAGTTGCCTTCAGTTGTGGTAGATGAAGTAAATTTAGGAGAGTTTAATAAATACTTTAATAATAAGGGCTGCTGGATGGGACAGTATTCATGAACCAGTAGGTCCCTTGTTGTCCTTGAACATTATGTAATTGGACTGTAGGGTGGATGGATGAGAGAAAGAAAAAGATTATTAACCCTTTTGAGATGGGTCATGGGTGAAAGGCCATGTCATCACCTTTGTTGACTCGCATTCAAAATTTTATTGAACTATTATTTCGTTAATTTACGTCAATAACTTTGGTATCAAACTGTAGATTATAATTCATATTTTAGTACTATATATTACTCAATTTCTTAATTTAAAAGCGAATATTAAAAAACACAGATAAACATCAATTTTTGTGTGTCATGTGGTATGTTGAATGCAGCACTGGTTCAAAGTAGATTGTGGGAAATCAAAATACTAAGTCTAAAGTTTTGTACGAATTAGAAACTCAAATTACCGATATTGACAAACCAGAATATAAAATAAAAGCCTCTTATCATTTCAATTTGCTAAGATATTGCTCATGTAATAAATCAAACACAGTGGCACCCCACCCACCTCTTTCCATTTTTGGAAATGCTCCCTTATATAAACTTACTTCTATATATGACATGAATAACCAATCAGAAGCTCAGAATGTCCACCAAACAGCCATTTTAACAGACTTGGTGCCATTTTTTTCTTTTGAGCCAATATTTCACCAAGGTAAGATGTGTCTTTAGTCTGGCCAGGGTATGGGGCACCTGCATTTTATGAAAGGTACTGTCAATGACCGCAAGTACCCAAAGATTCTCAAATCCCAGTTAAAGCCAACAATTTTGGATTACTTTGGTGAAGCTGAAAAGTGCACATTTCAGGATGATTCTGCTCCATGCCATAAGGCTATAAAAGTTGGTAATATTCATGTAAACTATGCAGTAGTTGTGAAATAAGGAGCAATTTTCAGTCTGTGTGAATTGAAAAGAATCTTAGGTTTTATTTCACTACTTCATGTGAAAGTCTATCTACAAAGAGAAAGTATCAAGATACTACGCTGGCCAGTCAACAGCCCAGATCTCAACCCTATTGAAAACTGTTGGAAGGTAATGGGTAACAAAGTACAAGAGAAAAAACCGAGAAGCACGTTGGAACTGCAGGAAGGCTTAATCCATGTGTTGCATAATGAGCTCCACCCTGCCTACATTCAGTTCCTCACGCCATTGTGAGTTCAAGCATTTATCAAGACTAGAGGGGCACAACCAAATATTAAAACAAGAAATAGACTCACGTGACCACTTTTTTGTTAAGTACATTAGTGGCATTATCTTTAAATGTACGTTTTCTAACACGGAGAACATTTTAATATTTTCCAAGTATTTGTTGATCATCTGCTGTAATACATTTGTCACAATTGATTTGTTAATAAAGATGCATATACGTGTTTGGAAAACTGAAATACGAGTCAGCTTACACCATACAATTTCCATAAACATTTTACACTAGTTCTGACAATTCCACAATGCACAATCTCATAAAAAAAGATGTGTGAAAAACAACTGGGTGATGCAATGATTTTTACCACCACTGTAGATTATGTTATAAAGATCTCCATTTTCTTTATGCCATGTTCTAAAAGAAGATGGGATGAAAGAATACAATTTTAAAATTTGGTAGGAAACCAGCTAGGTTTTAATTAAAGTAGTTTTAGTTTTCGAATGTGATGAACGACTTTTGAAATGACTCAAAAAAATAATCAATCATTTTCTTAAAAATAAAGGGTGGGTTTAAGTTTATC
>NW_013673099.1:13690-23311 GCF_000517525.1 Limulus polyphemus | reverse complement strand
GATGAACGACTTTTTGAAATAGAATTCAAAAAATAATCAATCATTTTCTTAAAAATAAAGGGTGGGTTTAAGTTTATCCAACAAAAAATGTTGAGCTCCAATACCTGTGTTTCTGCATTCCAATAGTCTTTTGTAATTTCCAAATTTGAAAATAAATACACTAACACTAAATGTTGTGTATTTCACAGAACAGCCTATCCCATTAGATCTATAAACGTTTGTAACTTCTGTTGCTTTATAACTTAAATTACACTAAGCTACAGGCCTACTACTACCAGTAAAACTATCTTGAAAACATAACAGTTAATAATAATAGTAACACAGAACGACTATAAATAAATTACTATATCTTTAAAACTATTTGTCTTAGCTAGTAACAAAATTTCCCAAGACTTGGCAAGAGACACACTGAGAACTAGTTCAAGTTTTATTCAAGAAAATTTCATTATCCACAAAAACTTGAAAAAGAGTGTCTACTGAATTCGAAATTGTCTACCAGAAGTATGAAATTTGGAACTTCTGAAAACAACCATTATTAGAGACGAGTTTACAATAAATTATGAACATCATTCTAAAACATTATAATTTAAATGTAGATTTTGATCAAACTGTGCAGTATCCTCATTTAAAATTAAATTATTTATGTATATCACAATCAGTATAAATATAATGAAATATTGTGACACTAAAAGTTAGTTCCCTTTTAGTAGTTTTTCATATTAATTATTTTATGCTTTGTTGTTGTTTTTAATAATCACCCCATACATAACAAATATGTCGTCGATGAACAAAAAAGAGCTACTAATACTGTAGTAGTAGTAAAAACTAAGTCAAACTTACAGTAACTCCATAACGAAGAGCAAGTCCTTGTAATGTATCCGTTGGTTGAATGATATGTTTAATACACCTTTCTCTTCGTATTGCATAATTTGATGTACTTCCATATTTTGTGTGATTCTTAACAAAAGATACAAGCAAGGCAGTTTCGGTTTCAAATGAATCAAATCCCCCATCACATGCCGCCATTTTGGCCTTCGGCGTTTGACTATTACCCGAAGTATCAACTTGATTATAAATCACATGAAATAGTTATCGTGTGCTTAAATTTCTGCTCTTAGAATAATTGTTCAATGTAAAACTTTTGTTTTATATTGTCGCATTCAAGAAGACGGGGAAGATGGAATTATATTTTATTTTTAGTTAGTTTACGTTATTTATTTATGAACAAGCTATAAATAATTGTAACTTTCAGAACCAATAAAAAATTGCAAGTCTCTGAAATATTTTACCTCTATTTGACTCATCATGTTCAAAATACAACTTAACGTTTCAATTTCATAGAATTCAAAGTGCAAGAATCACTCATCCCTACCTGCACCGATTTTCGTACGAATGGTCACAGATTATTCGTTTAAAACGCATATTATGCAATATTAATAAGTAATCAATAAATGAATATTTAGCTACACTTATTTTAGTGTGTACTGCGGTATACGAATATATCACGTGTTTCGATTTATGTTAAATTTAGTCTTTATACTGAAATGTGCAGGTTTCATATGAAACGTGGCTGGTTAAACTGTTAAGTTGATATTGTTAATAATACCGTTACCACCCGGGGAGAATGTTGCTTATTAAAACCCGTCTTGTAAGGATGTCGAAAGTAGTGTCCAAGAAATGTTCTAGAGGTTATGGCCATGTCTAGGAGGTTATAAGAATGATCAACACATGGGAGCACATGTCGCTCTCAAGAAATGCGAGGTTTCTTGGAAATTAAAGAACCTTGAATTTGGTGATCAGGCCTTGAACGTAACTGAAGATAGTGTAGCAGAACGTGGTGGTCAGTAGTCAGTTCAGTGAAAGCGAAGATCTGAAGAAAGTAAACTGCAAGTTCACCCACTATGGTTGTGTTTAGTGTTAAATAAATATTGTTTATTTTGTATTTCACTATGCACCCAGTTTTTATTTTGCATTGAATCATTTAGTAAGAAATTTAGTATTTCTCCATAATCAACATTTGAGTGAATGTTCTTTATTTAGCGGCTCTGTCTGATAGCTCTAATGAATATTCAGTTCACCTGAATATATCACAGTACAAGCCCTTCCTCCCCCAGTGACATGTCTGATATCTCACAGTTATATTGCTAAAAATTTGATTTCGATACCTGCGGTGGGCAGAGCACAAGCAACTTATTGTGTTGCTTTATGCTTAACAACGAACAAGGTCAGTCATAATTTCTAAGTATAGCGTTCTACGTCTCATGCTGGTCTCAGAAATTACTTCATTCATTGCTAATCGCGCAGAGTCTAATGATTATCACTGCAATTTACATCCTAGCAAACATCTGCAAAAGACGTTGAGATCAATCTCAGGCCATTCACCTTTACAAATTGCCCTCAGACCCTCTATTGTACGTTGGTGTACGCCTTCAAGACTATGCTCAACTGTTTCACTGCCACGTTTATAGATAAAGGAATATCATAATATCAGGTTTGTTTTTAGATAGACAATCTTATATTAATTCAGCCCGGCCCCCCAGTGGCACAGCGGTATGTTTGCGGACTTACAACGCTAGAAACCGGGTTTCGATACCCGTGATGGGCAGAGCACAGATAGCCCTTGTGTAGCTTTGTGCATAATTAAAAACAAACAAAAAAAAACAATTAATTCAGCTTGTAGCTTTGTGTTATTGTGACATATTCTATCGTTAGGCGGGTTCTTTTGGATTATTTGTTAAAAATAATGCCAATTCCACCCCACTTAACGATTACGCCCATTTCAATACAAGTTGTAGGGACTAAGTTCAAATACAACGTTTCAAAAGAAATTCTGAGACTAATGGTACATAAGCATAACTTACTTATAAACCTACTTGTAGAATCCATTGGCTAAAAAAACCCATCAAATAACCGAATAAAATAAATAGACAGGTTGATTTTCACTTCTAATACTGAACAGGTTCAATCATTAACAGCTCATTCATTACTCATTGTTTCCCTGCTTCGCTTTACACGTATTTATACTGTTACGTCTCCGTTTGTTAGTTGATTTTCCGTAACTTCGTTTCGACGAAACTTTAGCGACACAAGTCCTTTCTTAATAAAACTGGTTTATTCTTTCCGAATATAACTTTACCGATACACTTATTTTCAACAGTTGCTCTATAACAAACGCTATAACAACGAACTTTAACAATACTTTCTGACTGCAGTTCAATTACTCACTACCTACACACATTGTTATCCCGTCACGTTGTGAGCGTCCTATATATATACCAGACTAACATATATCTAGTAAATGCTAGGGCATTCACGAAGGAACAAGATATTTCTAGAAACGTGGCGTGACACTAGTCCCGTGACCTCGCTGACGCAACAATACCATACCTTTGTTTCGATATATTACAGGAAACTTCTTGACTCTTAACTTTAAAGATCTTTCTAAATCTTTACGTCAGCTACCATTTAGCAAATATCTAAATCGAAACTATAATAAAAATATAGCTTAAAATATTATCTACGCTCAGATAATTCCTCCCACAGTTCTTGAGCTAGCAGTATCGAACTTGGCAGGTCACCTACGTATGATGAGATCTAAGAGCATGTCGCTGAACTAGAATCTGTCGTCCCATTTGTGTTACTTGTCCTTCTAGTGCTCTAGATGGCACTATAACTGAAACGAGCAGAACCAAACTTGGTGCACGTACTTAAATACTAAGAGCGAGTGCTTAATAGTGCTTTATTATCGAGTATGGCCCCCTTGGTTAGCTATAGAAGTAATCTGACATAATGATATTGTTGTTGTTTGTTATTAAGCACAAATCTACACAAAGGGCTATCTGTGCTCTGCCCACCACGAGTATCGAAACTCGGTTTCTAGTGGTATAAGTCCACAGACATATTGCTGTGTAACATTGATGTAAAGTAGTAGGGTTAACATAGAAGGACAGTCGACGGCAAAAAAAAAAACAACAACAAAAAACGACTACACAGGTGAGTGATATATTTCTTGTTTTTCTTATCTATTCTTTACTTATTATCATAAAGTAACTAAAGTATAAAACTTGGAAACTTTTAGGCTAGATAAGGTTAAATTAAGTAATATAAATAAATATAATGATAATAATAATAAATTTTTTCTTCGAGGTACACTCGCTAGGACTAACAGTAACAGCTCACGAGTAGAATGAGCTTTACATTTATTATGGTGGGAGTTTTAAAAATCACGGACCTAAAGGCAATAAAACAATAAAATTTAATTATAAATAAATAGTTGTATAAGGTTAATAAGTTTAAAACTATTTAGTGTAAAGAAATGTTGTTTTATGCTACAATTTGAAGTAATTCTAGAAAGAAAAAATGAGAAAAAATGATTTATTTTGTATTTTTTTATGGTGATTACGAGGTCGTAAAATTGATCTAGTCTGCATTGAGTAAGAACAGAACAAATAACAGATAAAATATGAAGATTTATCTGCGGCCCTGTATAATAGTACACATAAATAACAACAACTTGTCAGTCAGTAGTGCAAAGTGATTGATCATTTGAATATATACCGTACAGAAACACAGATATAATCGCACACAGAGACTGTTTCTTTATGAAGAAGTCAACAAGACAAAATAAAAAAATAATTTTAAATCAACAAAACAAATCTTGGTTTCAGATTACTATTCTTTCTTTCATGACGTCTCGTATCATTTATTGAGTTAATTGACATTAGGCCATCTGTTAATTTTTTTAAATGTTCCCGTGTTTTTCTTCTAAAAATGACCTCATTATAATAATTGATACTCGTAATCGTAATTATTTACAAATATAAAATCGAATTACAAAAGTGATAATCGCTTAGCATTAGTGTACGTATATATCTACATTGTGTTTCTTTCGTAGCGGGTAGAGCGACACCACGTGGTATAGTATCATTAGACCGTAATGAGAGCAGATCATTCAAAATATTTTTCTGTTTGCAGAATAAATTGTTGACCTATTTCCTGTAAGATATAAGATTAATTACAAATTATATATGTTTACTTAATTTAGTTCAAGGAGATGCGTGCTGCTAGCGCAAGTTTACAGAATAAAGAAGGGAAAAGCCGGGACTTCGTAACGTCTTACAACTATCATTGTGAGATTTATAACGTTTGTCCTCATCGAACAATTCTTTCAAGCGTCAAAGGCCAGGTGTTGGACTTGGAAACTGATAGGCTAAAAATTGAAGATTGGCCACCATTTTGCAAAGCTTTAGGTTTTAATAGAAATTTAAAGTGGATATCCCTTAAAAGTAACTACTTCAAAAACCATCCAGAATTTAGAGGTAATTTATTGAATAGAAATAAAGTTAAACAATATAAACGAATATATATGCCATTTATAAATTAGACTATATTATGCATGTTAAGTCCTGTGAAATTACTTAAATTAAAATTTGTCTCAGTATCACTCCACTTGTGAGTCTTAAGTTAAAGAATATGAGTGTCTCCAGAACAATGACAATACTAACACTGGTTATTACTAACAGTTGTGCTACCTATGCAATTACACATCAGTAATTCATATAACTATCACTTCTTAGACACAAATCTAGAATGGGGAGCTTAACTACTGTGATGTAGGTGTTGATTGTAGGGGGGGGGTGTATGTGTCCTCCACTCTTATACATTGACAAAACTAGTTGTACATATTTTTTTTATATACATTCAGATGAAACATTATATGTATGATAGTAACTAGATGTACTTCTGCAGGATCCCTGAAAGTGTTCTGTTTCAAGAGTAAATACAACCAAAATTAAGAATAATAACAAATTTTAATTCCTGCTTTCAGGTTTCAACATTATAACCACCAGTAAGTAATCCAGTAAAACTTTTAGGTTTCAACATTATAACCACCCGTAAGTAATCCAGTAAAACTTTTAGCTTTCAACATTATAACCACCAGTAAGTAATCCAGTAAAACTTTTAGGTTTCAACATTATAACCACCAGTAAGTAATCCAGAAAAACTTTTAGGTTTTAATATTATAACCACTTGCATGTAATCCAGAAAAACTTTTAGGTTTTAAGATTATAACCACTTGCATGTAATCCAGAAAAATATTTAGGTTTTAACATTATAACCACTTGCATGTAATCCAGAAAAACGTTTAGGTTTCAACTATAATTCTACAATTCAATAGCCAAACAGAAAGGAGAAGTTTTTATGAAACTTCTGCCTTTTAGTGTTGTTAGTAAAATATTACATGTAAATGTTTTTCTTGGGTATTAATTTTAATTAAGTCTGAATATTGAGTACATTTCCATGAACCATGTAATCTTAATTTACAAGAGTCCAAAACCCAAACATGTTGTATTTACATGAAGTGTGGTAGCGTATTTCATACCAGTAAACACTGAACAGTCTTTGATCTTGTGCATTTAGAAAGTTTTCTTGGATTTAGTGTTTTAGAAAAGTTACTAGACACATTTGAGGTTAAAATGGTACTCCATCTACACACGTTTTTCCATGTGATACAAAAGTTTTATTGTAACTTAAGTGCCATTTTAAAAGCTCTACTGTGATGAGATCCAAAGATAATTCAATACTTGTCAGGTGATGAATATCTTTGTAAAGCAGCTATTAGGCCATTTTCAGTACCCAATTTACCTGGCTCTGTGGTTGCATTTGAGAAACCTCATGCAACAAGGATCTTGTTCTTATTGTGTTCATCTCTATTCACATGTCATGTACTTTAAAGCAGACTGTTTTACTGTAATGTTTTACACCTGGTGAATCATGTTAGTGGACATGAGTTAATGTGATTGTAATGTTTCATGCACTAATACGTTATTTGGTGCATGTTTGTGTTTTACACCTAATGAACCACATTTTACTTAGTGTACCTGTGTTTATTCAATTTCACTGTAATATTTTACATCTGATGAACCACATTTTACTTAGTGTACCTGTGTTTATTCAATTTTACTGTAATGTTTTACATCTGATAAACCACATTTTACTTAGTGTACCTATGTTTATTCAATTTTACTGTAATATTTTACATCCGATGAACCACATTTTACTTAGTGTACCTATGTTTATTCAATTTCACTGTAATATTTTACACCTTATGAACCACATTTTACTTAGTGTACCTATGTTTATTCAATTTCACTGTAATATTTTACACCTGATGAACCACATTTTACTTAGTGTACCTGTGTTTATTCAATTTTACTGTTATGTTTTACATCTGATGAACCACATTTTACTTAGTGTACCTATGTTTATTCAATTTCACTGTAATATTTTACATCTGATGAACCACATTTGACTTAGTGTACCTATGTTTATTCAATTTCACTGTAATATTTTACACCTGATGAACCACATTTTACTTAGTGTACCTATGTTTATTCAATTTCACTGTAATATTTTACATCTGATGAACCACATTTGACTTAGTGTACCTATGTTTATTCAATTTTACTGTAATGTTTTACATCTGATGAACCACATTTTACTTAGTGTACCTGTGTTTATTCAATTTTACTGTAATGTTTTACACCTGATGAACCACATTTTATTAGTGTACCTGTGTTTATTCAATTTTACTGTAATGTTTTACATCTGATGAACCACATTTTACTTAGTGTACCTATGTTTATTCAATTTTACTGTAATATTTTACATCCGATGAACCACATTTTACTTAGTGTACCTGTGTTTATTCAATTTTACTGTAATGTTTTACATCTGATAAACCATAATATTTTCACTCCATGTTATATTGCTGTCTTCACTAAAGTTCATATTGAAGTTTATAGAGGTATTACAGAAAACATTGTATAATATATGTGGTAAAAGGTTAGGATAGTTTAATACATAATATTGTTATTTTATTTATATATATATATATATGTGTGTGTGTGTGTATACATATGTTTCTATGTCTGTATAGGAGATTCAGTTAAATTTCAACTTCTTCAGTCAGCAAATAAACTGATCAAATTGCCTGCTGTTCTGAGGGTGTCAGTTCTCGACAGTCTCTGTCAGAGTTTAGTGAAATGTTTAAATCAGATTGAAGAACTAGTTGGGTTGGAACTGGTAGGACTTCCACTTGCTGATCAACAAATAACTGATTTAACTAAGGTAAGAGTAATTTATTAGTAACTTAAATATATGATTTAACTAAGGTAAGAGTAATTTATTAGTAACTTAAATATATGATTTAACTAAGGTAAGAGTAATTTATTAGTAACTTGAATATATGATTTAACTAAGGTAAGAGTAATTTATTAGTAACTTAAATATATGATTTAACTAAGGTAAGAGTAATTTATTAGTAACTTAAATATACGATTTAACTAAGGTAAGAGTAATTTATTAGTAACTTAAATATATGATTTAACTAAGGTAAGAGTAATTTTTTTATAAGTTTTTTATTAAAGTCACTTGTATGTTTTACTTGCTAATCGCCATTTCTCAGATTTCTTTGAGTGAAGACTCTGACAAGTTTTAACTTGCTAACTACATATATGAAAAGTTAGTGTGAAACATGTGTTTAGTATAATGTCAGAGTAAATAATGTATTCAGCTGTTTTGGAATTATATAGAATTTGATATTTTCTGATGGGGTTTGATGTGTTGGGTCCTAGCTCCTTACTCATAATGTTCACGAGCCTTGACTTAATGAAAATGACCAAATAATCTACTCAACAAATGTTTTATAGAATGAAGTTGTAAATGAATGTTACTTTCTCAGGTGACCTTATTAATAAACCTGGTTGTGTAGCAATATAGAAAAATGTTCTACGTCAGTTTTTATTTCAATATTTACACTCCATCACCAAACATAGACAGTCCTTAAACCACTGAGTAAGTGAAACACACGGATGTAGTATCCTTTACATTGCAGAGAGAACAATTTAAATCTTTCTGTTTAAAAGTGGATTTTTTAAAAGTTGCAGTAGTGCTTAAATCTATATTATCATAATAGACAAACTGGAAATGAATGAAGCATTTCTAGGGATATTATTTACATGTACCTGCTTATAATGATGTGTTTACTTATTTTACTGTCCCAAGCTTGTTATGTGTAAGAACTGGTTGTTGAAAGAAAAGGAGACAATGCTTTAGCTTCTGTACTGAGACTTTCTTCTGTAGAGAAACTCAAACATCTCTTTTTTTTCTTTCAACCTTTTTCTTAAACCTGCTATGTCTATTCTGTCTAAAGTTCTACTGAAACAACATCCCAAATGTATTATTTTCAGTTATCTCATGTTGTTTCTTAGCATTAAAAATATATTTTATGTTAATTTTTATAATTTAAGATAGATCTTATTCATTATTTTGGAACTTGTTCTATAGTATTTGATGTTATATGGTAACTTTTAAATATTGATTTCTAATTAACTTTGATTCCAGGCTTTCCAAAGTGCTGGTTGTCTTCGACATATCTCTTTATCACACTGCACTGTTGGAAAAGGGGGAATAGAAGGTTTGTATAATCTATAATGTTTACCATTAATAGACTATATATATATATGTTTGAACATTAATAGACTATATATATATATGTATGAACATTAATAGACTATATATATATATATATATGTATGAACATTAATAGACTATATATAT
>NW_013673099.1:12421-13416 GCF_000517525.1 Limulus polyphemus | reverse complement strand
TATGTTTGAACATTAATAGACTATACGTGTATGTTTGAACATTAATAGACTATACGTGTATGTTTGAACATTAATAGACTATACGTGTATGTATGAACACCAATAGACTATACGTTTACACGTATAGTCTATTAGTGTTCATATCTATTAGTGTTCATACATACACGTATAGTCTATTAATGTTCATACGTACACGTATAGTGTATGAACACTAATAGACTATACGTGTACGTATGAACATTAATAGACTATACGTGTATGTATGAACATTAATAGACTATACGTGTATGTATGAACACTGTTAGACTATACGTGTATGTTTGAACATTAATAGACTATACGTGTATGTTTGAACATTAATAGACTATACGTGTATGTATGAACACCAATAGACTATACGTGTATGTATGAACACTAATAAACTATACGTGTATGTATGAACACTAATAGACTACGTTTATGTATGAACACTAATAGACTATACGTGTATGTATGAACACTAATAGACTACGTTTATGTATGAACACTAATAGACTATACGTGTATGTATGAACACTAATAGACTATACGTGTATGTATGAACACCAATAGACTATACGTGTATGTATGAACACCAATAGACTATACGTGTATGTATGAACACTGTTAGACTATACGTGTATGTTTGAACATTAATAGACTATACGTGTATGTATGAACATTAATAGACTATACGTGTATGTATGAACACCAATAGACTATACGTGTATGTATGAACACCAATAGACTATACGTGTATGTTTGAACATTAATAGACTATACGTGTATGTTTGAACATTAATAGACTATACGTGTATTTATGAACACCAATAGACTATACGTGTATGTATGTATGAACATTAATAGACTATACGTGTATGTTTGAACATTAATAGACTATACGTGTATGTATGAACACCAATAGACTATACGTGTATGTATGAACACCAATAGACTATACGTGTATGTATGAACAC
>NW_013673099.1:10333-11608 GCF_000517525.1 Limulus polyphemus | reverse complement strand
TAGTTGTGGGATAACAGTGCAAGGTGCTGTCTGTATAGCCTCTGTTTTAAAGGTATGATAACTTAACATTAAACAGTGAACTAAAGTCTTTCTTGTTGTGGTTATCGTGTGTAGGCATAGCTATCTGTAAAGCTCTAAGAAACACTTTGTCTGTGAGCCTAAGTAGTTGTGGGATAACAGTGCAAGGTGCTGTCTGTATAGCCTCTGTTTTAAAGGTATGATAACTTAACATTAAACAGTGAACTAAAGTCTTTCTTGGTTTTGGTTATCGTGTGCACGTGTTTTATTGTTTTCAAAAATGTTATTTAATTATTGCATCTTTAGGGCAAAGTTTTGGTCAGCTAAACCTGTATTATCAATACCTTCTGTTCAAAGGAAGCTATCAGGACTAAAAATTAATCCAGTTAATAATTTATCTAATTTAATAAACCTGTCTAACTAGAGTTATGTAATGTGTTAAAGTAAAAAATCTTAAATAATTAAAATGCATTTATTCATCTCTTGAGTATCCTCACTATTATCTTTGTTTTTGGCTAATTCCAATCCTCTGATAACTTAATTAAAAGACAGCAGCAGGATGAGAAGCAATGATATAGGCTAGTAGTATTTTCTGGTAATTTTTTTTTATCTAACAAAATAAGGTTCATTTCTATTTGACCATAACAAAGAATTGGGATTGACAGCAATAATTAATAAGATGCATTTTTTATATTTTTGGGGATCTTCATTTTCTGTCTTATGGTCTTATTTCTCTTCAAAACTTTTGGTCCATATGGTACTCACTTGTATGTTGTTGGTTTAAACTAAATCGTTCATTTGATACTCTCTATATAAGTTTACTTACTTATTTACACTTGTGTATGAATAATTCTGAATTAGTTATCATTCATTGTAATTAGTGTTACTTCCTCCTCACTGCTGCTGGTAAAGTATTTTCCTCCCGAGGAGTGTTACCTAGTATACACTTTTCCTCCTTGCAAGAATATCATAATGTCCTATAGTATACCAAGAAACAAGGATTCTCCCCCATAGGGCATTATGATATTCTTGTATACCAAGAAAGGGGAGAATCCTCACAAGAATATCATAATGCCCTATGGTGTACCAAGAAAGGAGAGAATCCTTACAAGAATATCATAATACCCTATGGTATACCAAGAAAGGGGAGAATCCTTGCAAGAATATCATAATGCCCTATGGTGTACCAAGAAAGGAGAGAATCCTTACAAGAATATCATAATGCCCTATGGTGTACCAAGAAAGGAGAGAATCCTT
>NW_013673099.1:6996-9333 GCF_000517525.1 Limulus polyphemus | reverse complement strand
AATGCCCTATGGTGTACCAAGAAAGGAGAGAATCCTTACAAGAATATCATAATGCCCTATGGTATACCAAGAAAGGGGAGAATCCGTGCAAGAATATCATAATACCCTATGGTATACCAAGAAAGGGGAGAATCCTTGCAAGAATATCATAATGCCCTATGGTATACCAAGAAATGGAGAATCCGTGCAAGAATATCATAATGCCCTATGGTGTACCAAGAAAGGGGAGAATCCTTGCAAGAATATCATAATGCCCTATGGTACACCAAGAAAGGAGAGAATCCTTGCAAGAATATCATAATGCCCTATGGTATATCAAGAAGGGGGAGAATCCTTGCAAGAATATCATAATGCCCTATGGTATACCAAGAAGGGGGAGAATAAATTATCTGGTTTGTGCTACACTGACTGTAGGTCTATGATGGTTGCTTCCTTGAATGAGGCTCAGATCTGTCCAAGTGTCTGTTAACATTTTGTAAAGGTGGAAGGAGAATTAATTCTCATTCCATGCTACAAATAGAGTCATTCCTCCATTTTGCTCTAATGTGTGTGAATTAAATCCAGTTTTTGTAGTAATGATCTCAACATAGGTTATTTACTTTGGTTATTGACCAAAACCTGGCTTTGAAGTTATTTTAAGTTACAGTCTCCATTGGATTAGAACATATTAATTTTGTAACATTATTATATATCTCATGTTATAGGATGTTTTCAAGTAAGAAATGTGCTTAAACAAAAAACATTTTCTGGAAGTTTCAGTCAATCAAACGCTACAGTGAAGCATGGCAGGAGAGTCTTCGGTACAGGTGTCCAAATTTGGATAGGCTTTCTGGCCTCAGAAGGATCACACTGAACAACAACCCAGATATTGCAGATGATGGAGCAGTAGCCTTGGCTAATGTTCTTCAAGAAGATCTCTGGTTGAAAGGTAAGACAAGTGGTTAGAGTTTCTCATTGTTATAGTTTTTGTGTGGTGTGGTTAGAGTTTTTATCTACTGACTGAATCAGTTGTTTTGTAGACAAATTCTTTAACATACATTTCTATCATTCAGTAGAGATTTATTTTTTGGAAGTCTTACTGAAGTAATTCTTTTAGTTTATTTAATAATTTTGTCTGTTTCTCCAGATACTACTGTCATCCATCACTTGAAGTAATTCTTTTAGTTTATTTAATAATTTTGTCTGTTTCTCCAGATACTACTGTCATCTGTCCATGTACATTTTAGAAGTAGTGGTAGTTTAGAAAGTGAACGTTGAGTTATTTTAAATTTCTCCCTGAAACAGAGTACGTAAAGATCACTTGCTTTGAATACTGATACCATTACGAGTATCAATGGTCAGCACTTGTGTAAAAATTAAAACATCTTTATTGTAGCTGTTAATGGCCTCCATTTGAAAAAGAATCACTCAATCCTAATAAATAAAGATGCTTTAATTATGAACAGAACAATCTGCCACTTATCACAGAGTTATACTAGATTTGGGGAATTCCAATGTTTCTGGATGAGAACAAATTGAAAAACCAAGATTAGGCTTTATACAATGGTGAAGTCTACATACATGTATATGGTGTTTTGAGATGTCTTTTACTCACCACACTGGTGAAGTCTACATACGTGTATATGGTGTTTTGAGATGTCTTTTACTCACCACACTGGTGAAGTCTACATACGTGTATATGGTGTTTTGAGATATCTTTTACTCATCACACTGGTGAAATCTATATACATGTATATGGTGTTTTAAGATGTCTTTTACTCACCACACTGGTGAAGTCTATATACTTGTATATGGTGTTTTGAGATGTCTTTTACTCACCACACTGGTGAAGTCTATATACTTGTATATGGTGTTTTGAGATGGCTTTTACTCACCACACTGGTGAAGTCTATATACATGTATATGGTGTTTTGAGATGTCTTTTACTCACCACACTGGTGAATTCTATATACATGTATGTGGTGTTTTGAGATGTCTTCTACTCACCACACTGGTGAAGTCTACATATATGTACACAGCATGGTCACAAGTAAATAGACACCACCTTTTCAGAAAAAATGAAATTTTTCAGTCATATTCACATGAATTGATATATTTATAATTTAATTAATATCTAGTAGATCTTCGTTTCGCTTCGTGCAGTTCGTTGATCCTTTGGGACATCATGAGAATCATCTCGTCAATTTTAGATTGTGGGATTTTTGCCCACTCTTGCTTCAAATCTTGGAGTAGATCGCTCTTCGAAGTTGGTTTTTTTGGTTGTTTCTTGACTTTACGGTCGAGTATGGCCCAGAGGTTTTTGATGGGGTTCATGTCAGGAGATTGGCTCGGCCAGGG
>NW_013673099.1:2368-5996 GCF_000517525.1 Limulus polyphemus | reverse complement strand
CTCATCCCACCAACTTTGGCCACTTCTGCAGTCATTAGTCTGGGATCCATTTTGATGCTCCTCTTGACAGCCCTTTTTGTCTTCTCCGATGGAACAGGACGACCCGGACGCTGCTCAGTTGTTTCCTTGCCGTGTTTCTTGAACTGCACGATGATTCTGTTGACTGTCGAAAGCTCCATAGTTTTTATAGTTACAGTGTTTCAAGTCTGCTAATGTGTATCTAACTTTATGGCATGGCTCCATAGTTTTTATAGTTACAGTGTTTCAAGTCTGCTAATGTGTATCTGACTTTATGGCATGACTCCATAGTTTTTATAGTTACAGTGTTTCAAGTCTGCTAATGTGTATCTAACTTTATGGCATGGCTCCATAGTTTTATAGTTACAGTGTTTCAAGTCTGCTAATGTGTATTTAACTTTATGGCATGGCTCCATAGTTTTTATAGTTACAGTGTTTCAAATCTGCTAATGTGTATCTAACTTTATGGCATGGCTTCATAGTTTTTATAGTTACAGTGCCAATTTTTATCTGACTTTCAGCTCCTGCTATTGGTAATTTTAGTACTCTATAAGAAGTTGGATGTATTGTTGGTGTAATTGATACTGATGTCATTGTTTTCAGTCCAAACAACATGTTTGAAACTTTACCCTTCTAGTAGGTGTTTCTAAAGTGTTGCACAAGTATTATTGAGTATACACCTGTCCATCACATGATAACAGTTAACGAGTCACTGTTTTAACTTCTTTTTTTTTTAATTTGAGACATTAACATTTTTAAATTTAATCATACAGTTGACCTGTTGGGCTCTGTGATGTTCAAAACCAGGTTAATTACATTTTAAACATGCTGATTTACAGACATTTTACTTTGTCATTTCTTTTTGACAACCCTAAATAATTATTTAGTTAATCCAATAGCTTGTATTGAAAACCTATTGTTTCCTTTGTTGTTGTTTTTCTAGGGAAAGTTATATGTTTTAAAGACATATATGGTCTTTTGATATACTTTTTACCCATTCAGCCTTGGACCTGCAGAACTGTGGGATTGGTGTTAAAGGTGCTGAAGCTTTTCTGGCCACCTTAGATGTCAACGTAGCTCTGGAAATTCTTGATCTCAGGGGAAACTCCAAGATAGGTAACATATTTGAGTTTTTTAAACAACCCATAATTCCATATAGATTTGAGATTGTTTTATCAGCTCCTTGTTTCAGTTAGTAGCCTTTATTAGGAGATCTACTCTCAGTGAAAATATTAGAGGGCTACGTATATTATCTAAGGATGATTTGGGACCCTCACCACATCGTTACAATCCACATCATACACTATCTGAAGTATATTATCTAAGGATGAGTTGGGACCCTCACCACATCGTTACAATCCACGTCATGCACTATCTGAAGTATATTATCTAAGGATGAGTTGGGACCCTCACCACATCATACACTATCTGAAGTACATTATGTAAGGATGATTTGGGACCCTCACCACATCATTATCGTCCACATCATACACTATCTGAAGTATATTATGTAAGGATGATTTGGGACCCTCACCACATCATTATCATCCACATCATACACTATCTGAAGTATATTATGTAAGGATGATTTGGGACCCTCACCACATTGTTATCATCCACATCATACAATATCTGAAGTATATTATCTAAGGATGATTTGGGACCCTCACCACATCGTTACAATCCACGTCATACACTATCTGATGATTGTGTATGTTGACAGTAGATTACAGTTTGTGTTGAACATGGTTTTTAGTTTACTTAATGCCAAATCTTGGTGAGTTACTTATCTTGGTCTTTATTTTTTATGTAGTCCTGAGGTCACTGATAAATGTCACTCAAGGGTGGACTGTGTTTTGTGATTTAGTAGGAACAAGCTTGTGATCATACCATATACACTTTTGTTAAAAGTGAGGGAAGGAGAGCAAGTTTAAGAACTAGTTAAGAAACATTTTTGCTAGAAAAATATTCAAAATGGGGTGGCACATGCCTCTTCTATCCCTCCTTATTAACCACGTGTGGATCATAAGCCTCTTCTATCCCTCCTTATTAACCACCTGTGGATCATAAGCCTCTTCTATCCCTACTTATTAACCACGTGTGGATCATAAGCCTCTTCTATCCCTCCTTATTAACCATGTGTGGATCATAAGCCTCTTCTATCCCTCCTTATTAACCACCTGTGGATCATAAGCCTCTTCTATCCCTCCTTATTAACCACCTGTGGATCATAAGCCTCTTCTATCCCTCCTTATTAACCACCTGTGGACCATACTGTAAATGAACTTGAAACTCAGGATATCTGTTTACTTTTTTCTTTACGAAGTTGCTTGGTTAGCTTCATAATTGTAATGTCAAATATCATTTCATAAGTCTTCCTAGTTGAGGGGAGATTTGTTTGTTCTAGTTGCTGTTTGAAAGCTAATTAGCTTTATAAAAACAACAGCTTTTAAAATATATTTACCTAATGGTGCCATACAAGCTGTAAGATGAGAGGTATTACGATTAAGCCTAAAAAAGAGGTAGAAGTAACTCATATCTGTTGTTCTGATCTAATATGCATTGCTATTTTCTCATGATTTAGCTCAGAAAGACAGTAACTCATTTTTTGGTAGAGTAACTATTGAAATGTATTATTAATTAACCCTATAATTATTGAATTCATTGTCTTTTTAAACTGTTTATGCACCAAATTGATTATGGGTCAACGGCTGTTGGATAGCATCCCTAGTAGTGTATGAAGCACATAAAAAAAGTTAAACAAACATATTTTTAATATTTCTTTTATACAGCTGTGGGGTGTTCTATATATATATGGTCACTTTTTCACATGGAGTGTCATAACAGGTCAAACTAATGTTACACAATATGTGGACCTCACTAGTAGTGGATGGTAAAAAACAAGATCAGGATTAAGTTTTTCCATGATGATCAGATCTATGATAAACATACGTCACATTATATACATCATCAAAACAAGATCAGGGTTAAATTTTTCCATGATGATTAGATCTACGATAAACATACGTCACATTATATACATCATCAAAACAAGATCAGGGTTAAATTTTTCCATGATGATCAGATCTATGATAAACATACCTCACATTATATACATCATCAAAACAAGATCAGGGTTAAGTTTTTCCATGATGATTAGATCTACGATAAACATACGTCACATTATATACATCATCAAAACAAGATCAGGGTTAAGTTTTTCCATGATGATTAGATCTACGATAAACATACGTCACATTATATACATCATCATACTGATTGGGATGTAACTGTAGTATATATCATTTGTGCTCTTGTAATCTTTTTACAGGAGGACAGTTAATACAAAAAATCTTGGAGAAGCTCAAAAGAAATAATGAAGGAAAGCTGTGTGAGGTAAAGTGAAGTAATAATTATAATTAGTGTGATCAAGGTAAAGTGAAGTAATAATTACATTAAATAATGTGTCCAATGTAAAGTGAAGTAGTAATTACCATAAGTAGTGTGTCCTCCATAGTAAAGTGAAGTAGTAATTACCATAAGTAGTGTGTCCTCCATAGTAAAGTGAAGTAGAATTACCATAAGTAATGTGTCCTCCGTAGTAAAGTGA
>NW_013673099.1:0-1656 GCF_000517525.1 Limulus polyphemus | reverse complement strand
AACTATGTTAAGTAATGTGTCCAATGTAAAATGAAGTAATAATTATAATTAGTGTGATCAAGGTAAAGTGAAGTAATAATTATAATTAGTGTGATCAAGGTAAAGTGAAGTAATAATTATAATTAGTGTGTGCAACGTAAAGTGAAGTAATAATTATGTTAAATAATGTGTACAATGTAAAGTGAAGTAATAATTATGTTAAATAATGTGTACAACGTAAAGTGAAGTAATAATTATAATTAGTGTATACAACGTAAAGTGAAGTAATAATTATGTTAAATAATGTGTACAACGTAAAGTGAAGTAATAATTATAATTAGTGTATACAACGTAAAGTGAAGTAATAATTATGTTAAATAATGTGTACAACGTAAAATGAAGTAATAATTACATTAAATAATGTGTACAATGTAAAGTGAAGTAATAATTATGTTAAATAATGTGTACAATGTAAAGTGAAGTAATAATTATGTTAAATAATGTATACAACGTAAAGTGAAGTAATAATTATGTTAAATAATGTGTACAATGTAAAGTGAAGTAATAATTATGTTAAATAATGTATACAACGTAAAGCGAAGTAATAATTATAATTAGTGTGATCAAGGTAAAGCGAAGTAATAATTACATTAAATAATGTGTACAATGTAAAGTGAAGTAGTAATTACCATAAGTAGTGTGTCCTCCATAGTAAAGTGAAGTAGTAATTACCATAAGTAATGTGTCCTCCATAGTAAAGTGAAGTAGTAATTACCATAAGTAATGTGTCCTCCGTAGTAAAGTAAAGTAGTAATTACCATAAGTAATGTGTCCTCCGTAGTAAAGTGAAGTAGTAATTACCATAAGTAGTGTGTCCTCCGTAGTAAAGTAAAGTAGTAATTACCATAAGTAGTGTGTCCTCCATAGTAAAGTGAAGTAGTAATTACCATAAGTAATGTGTCCTCCATAGTAAAGTGAACTAGTAATTACCATAAGTAGTGTGTCCACAGTAAAGTGAAGTAGTAATTACCATAAATAATGTGTCCTCCGTAGTAAAGTGAAGTAGTAATTACCATTAGTAGTGTGTCCTCCGTAGTAAAGTGAAGTAGTAATTACCATAAGTAGTGTGTCCTCCGTAGTAAAGTGAAGTAGTAATTACCATTAGTAGTGTGTCCTCCGTAGTAAAGTGAAGTAGTAATTACCATAAGTAATGTGTCCTCCATAGTAAAGTAAAGTAGTAATTACCATAAGTAATGTGTCCTCCGTAGTAAAGTGAAGTATTAATTACCATAAGTAATGTGTCCTCCGTAGTAAAGTGAAGTATTAATTACCATAAGTAATGTGTCCTCCGTAGTAAAGTGAAGTATTAATTACCATAAGTAATGTGTCCTCCGTAGTAAAGTGAAGTAGTAATTACAGTAAAAAAGATTAACACAACAAATCAGTATATGTTGTATAAAGTTTAAAACATTTGAGGAATGTTTTTAGTTAAAAGGTATAAGACTGCTATTATGACAGAGAAATTACTGTACACATTGAAAATTCTATGATATTGTTAAACTGTATGGAAGTCAGAGTTACTTCATTCATCTTGATTTTTAAGTATCAAGTGTCTCTTTATATAATACTACAGAATTCACCTACTGCCAGATCATAAAGTATTGTTGATAATGTTCT
>NW_013673098.1:10864-35652 GCF_000517525.1 Limulus polyphemus | reverse complement strand
TACTTAGTCTGAGCCAAAGTAGGGGTAACATTTCGAAATTTTAAGTAACTCAATTTTTGTAGTTTAGACTTTCATGTTTCAATACTTTTTGTAGCATTAAAACTTTATATATTACTATAACTAGCTAGGTTACATATATATATCGATCCCTATTTGTCTTTATATCTTTTATTATTATTATTATATTTGTTTATTTCCTCTTTAGTAGTTATATTTTTGTGTACCAGTAATACCAAGCCTGAGACGCGCGTATATTCGATTCGATTTTATTACTCATTAGGATTTCTACCAACTTACCCTCAAATCTAATTATATGCCCTGGTGCATAGTCCGCTATATATATATATACCAGTATCCTTTTCGGTACAAAAAAGAAATCATTGGGGACAACAGATGTACGCTTGTCTGGAAAAGTCACTTACCTACTTAGATGTGAATTCGTTCAAATAGGGAAGTTTTTATTCCCTCCATAAACACGTATATAGCGATTTAGGCGGAGTTTAAGTACAATAAGCTTTAGTTTTATTCAGCCAATGCTGTGGATATTCATAGTTAATATCTGTAACTAATGGTCTACCCACTTCAATATAGCTTCCTGAAGATGGAATGTGTATATTTCGAAACTTTCAACAATTAAATGTTTGTTACCGAACAAACACGTGTCAAATGTTCGTTATTGCTGCTGTCGTATTGTTGTTCATCATTAAACTTTGATTCCCGTCGAATGAATCTGTTGCTAATCTAGAGTGTAGCTTTGCGTTTAACGATGAAACAGACAAATCCTGCGATTAGGTTATGCTGTTCACTTTAGTGGTTGTCCATCACACGTAAACGAAGAGAGCTATGACCCACCTGTCACGTTGGTCTTCACTGGATCTCTTTACTACATATATAAACGAAGAGAGCTATGACCCA
The DNA here is from genome assembly GCF_000517525.1 of Limulus polyphemus. NCBI lineage: Eukaryota > Metazoa > Arthropoda > Merostomata > Xiphosura > Limulidae > Limulus > Limulus polyphemus. The sequence goes on along the minus strand of NW_013673098.1, from coordinate 34,737 downwards.
TCCGTCACGTTGGTCTTTACTGGATCTCTTTACTACATACGTAAACGAAGAGAGCTATGATCCATCCGTTAGTTTGGTCTTTACTGGATCATTTAATTACATACATAAACGAAGAGAGCTATGACCCACCCGTCACGTTTCTTTACTGGATCTTTTAATTACATACATAAACGAAGAGAGCTATGACCCACCCGTCACGTTGGTCTTTACTGGATCTTTTAATTACATACACAAACGAAGAGAGCGATGACCCACCCGTCACGTTGGTCTTTACTGGATCTTTTAATTACATACATAAACGAAGAGAGCTATGACCCACCCGTCACGTTGGTCTTTACTGGATCGTTTAATTACATACATAAACGAAGAGAGCTATGATCCATCCGTTAGTTTGGTCTTTACTGGATCATTTAATTACATACATAAACGAAGAGAGCGATGACCCATCCGCCACGTTGGTCTTTACTGGATCTTTTAATTACATACATAAACGAAGAGAGCGATGACCCATCCGCCACGTTGGTCTTTACTGGATCTCTTTACTACATACATAAACGAAGAGAGCGACGACCTACCTATCATGTTGGTCTATAGTGGATCTTTTACCATTTTAGGTGATTCTTTAACTAACAACATAAAACATGGTCTCAGACACAAACTTCTTGCGGCTTTGTTAAATAAATATGAACTTTGATGCAGTGTCGAAGCAAATTTTGGTTTATTTGTTGTTAAGCGCAAAGCTACGCAATAAGCAATCTGTGCTCTGCCTACCATGGTTATCGAAATCTGATTTTTATCATCGTAAGCCTACAGACTTACCGCTGAGCCATTGAGTACTCAGAGTATAGCCTACTTTTCATTTAAAAACTATTACCAATTTGTTTTTACATCGTGATGCCCAAATATTGCACCATATTGACCAATTTTCTTGTTCTGCCTATTACAACGTAAAGAACTAGCAATGTAACTCGTCCTCATTGTAAAATATACAGATGGTCCAATCCGTAATTCGTGGGACTAACTGCTATGCTCATAATATTGTAGTGCGTGTGTTTCATGTATTCATAATGGAACCAACACGAAATTTGGTGCTTGCTTCGATTCGTTTGTTTTTTATCATTTTCGTGAAGATCCACAAAGAGTTATCTCCAGATAAGTTAACATAAAAAAAAATATAATTTGTTTGTTTTTCATAATCTTCGCGAAGAGCTACACAAGGGCTATCCGCGCATAAGAAAACACATCTTCAGTTGCGGCCCGGCATGGCCAGGTGGTTAGGGCGCTCGACTCACAATCTGAGGGTCGCGAGTTCGAATCCCCATCCCACCAAACATGCTCGCCCTTTTAGCCGTGGGGGCGTTATAATGTGACGATCAATCCCACTATTCGTTGGTAAAAGAGTAGCCCAAGAGTTGGCGGTGGGTGGTTATGACTAGCTTCCTTCCCTCTAGTCTTCCACTGCTAAATTAGGGACGACTAGTGCAGATAGCCCTCGTGTAGCTTTGCGCGAAATTCAAAAACAAACAAAACAAAACAAACAGACAGAGACAACAAAAGTAAAAATGTGGTTTGTAAAATACGCTCATAAATGCAAGTCTATCTTCATGGTACCACAGTATAAAATCCAAAGCATGTGTTCTGTTATTTTACACCATGATAGTTGTTCTTCATAAAAGTTATGATATAAATAACGTCCCAAATACTACTATGTCTTTTGTATCCAAACAGGCCTGACGAACCCTGGTATTAGGCAAAAGGCCTCGTCGGCACTGTATGTTGCAGATGTAGCGTAAATGGCATATTATTACTTATTATTCTTTGCTTTATAGATATTTAGAGTTAAATAAAGAACAATGCAAATTTTTTCAACATAATTATTCCTTGAAAAAGATTACAATTCCCTTATAATAATGTCTTTATTGCATTACACATGTAGAAGACCAAGAAAGCCAACATAAAGGAAAGAGGCTGAATAAGTTTCTCTTCGATGATTTGGTGATGAATGGATGTTTTTGGCTAAGGAAGAAGATCAGAGTGTCTTCAAGAAGAGAAAAAGTTACAAAACCTTAATTATACAATGATAACAACTAGAATTCATATCCCTCCAATTATGCCCCCAGTGGCACAGCGGTATGTCTGCGGACTTACACTGCTAGAAACCGGGTTTCGATACTAATGGTGGGCAGAGCACCAATAGCTCTTTGTGTAGCTTTATGCTTAACAACAAAAACAACCTTCCAATTATATTTACTTACGTTACTTTTTAACCTCATTCTGGGCAATGTTTAGTGAGTTATTAAACATTCAGGCTTTTCTAAAATACGGTAATCAGATAACACAGGCCTGCGATGGCTTTATTGTCTTGAGATTTTTAAATGTTCTACAGTACTTCCTGTACGCTGAATCAGAAAATGATATCTATTTTCCTCCATCACGTACAGATTTTTCATAAAATGTCATAACACAATACATAAAAAAGACCACAACACGTAGTTTTGAGACTAAAAACGTATATTTCACACAAAAAAAATGAAGATGCATATTTGTTTGACATCATTGTTCTTCCCTTTTCATCAGTTTGTTTGTATTTTTGTTAACAAGCATAATAATAAAACATGTTCATTGTGGTAAACGAAATAATAATTTGATTATTTTTTTACACCTGATTTGTAAAAAATCCTTACGTGATAGAAAAAAAATGAATATTATTTTCGAAATATTCGTAGCTAAATTATGCCAAATACGTTATCAAAACCAAGACAACTTTTATGAAGTTTAAATTCGCAGGCCTGTGTAATTAATATAAACATTACTGGCTGTATTTTAAAAATTATTACGAATAATTCAGCTTAGTACTAATTATATTTATTATTACTTTTTCACACTTCATTTAATCAAATATACACGCACGTGCCAATACATCAGTTTTATTTCGTATCCTAACACTGCTCTATCACTTAACAAGTCCAGAAACTTGGGAAATTAAGATAACCGACAGTGGCAACATATATACTGACCTCATCAGGATTTATTTAAGCCTACTTCTACTGAACAGCTCAGTCGCAATGGTCTTATAATTAATAACCATTTTCACAAGAAAACAAAGGAAAACATTCATATGTTCTAAACATCCACTCGTTTGATATAAATATGTATATATGTGTGTGTGTGTGCATATATATGTGTGTGTGTGTATATATATATATATTTGTTTTAAACTAATAGTAATAAAAAGTTTTTAAATATTTTTATATTGGTTCATATATATATATATAAATATACACACACACACATATATATATATATACACACACACACATATATATATATACACACATATATATATACACACACACACATATATATTTATATATACACACATATATACATATATATATATATATATACACACACACACATATATAAGGTCAAGATATCTGCGGCAAAACAACTGAAAAAACAACAACTTATCTTCGGAATAGTTATTTGTGGTTAGATTTGTAGATATATTCAGTACGCCTGACATAAACATCCAGAAACTGGATATCTTTCTTGAAAAAATGAAAAACGAACACTAACCTTAATTCTGATATGTGTTTCCGGAGTTAAAATACATCGTGCCTGTCCATTTCGTCAGAAGAGCTAGAACTAAAATGCTTGGACATGGAGGTTTACTGTTGTTTCTTGCTATTGTTATTTATATAAATAAATTTTGTTGTTCTGCTAGAATATACTATTAACGTCGCTAATATAATAACAAAAATGCTCGCGAAAAATCATGTAGTAATAGCACGAGTACATCATTGTTGCCGTTTTTATTTTTATCTTTTTTCTAATTAGAATATTTTTTGCGTCTTTAAAGAAAACTGTGTATCTAAAAACGTTTTCTTTGTGTAAGAATGAGGAATAAAAACAGCAAAGTTTTAAAAACTGCTGTTGATTTTGTTTTACAAAATTAAATCATTAATAGCAGATCGATGTTTCATCCACACCCCACCCCCTGACCTATGCGGATTTGCTTAACCTACTTCCACTGCACCACTCAGATGTAACAGTCATATAACCATTTTTAGAATAAAGAAAAGCAGTGCCTACAAGTTCTGAAAATTCACTTGTTTGACGACTATATTTTGGGCAAAGTAAGATAATATCTTCAATTCAATTTTTTGGGTAAACAAAGTAAGGTAATTTCTTTCTCAATTCCATTTTTATCGGTAAACAAAGTAAAGTGATATATTGTTTTTTAATTCCATTTTTGGGGCAAATAATGTAAAGTAACTTCTTTTTCAATTTCATTTTTATCGGTAAACAATGTAAAGTAACATCCTGTTTTTAATTCTATTTTTGGGGCAAACAAAGTAATGTAACTTCTTCTTTCTGAATTCCATTTTGTTGGGTCTCCTGGTGGGACAGCAGTAAGTTTACGGATTACGGAGGTTCGATTTCCCGCGGTAGACACAGTAGATAGCCCAATGTGGCTTTGCTCTAAAACAAACGAACAAACCATTTTGTTCTATGAAAGTAGCTATGTAACTTCTTGTTCCTCGATTATATTTTTTGTTAAATGAACAGCCAAGTCTTAAACTTGCCACTATTTCCTAAAACTGTACAGTTTGTTTGTTTGTTTGAAGTTAAGCACAAAGCTACACAATGGGCTATCTGTGCTCTGCCCACCACGGGTATCGAAACCCGGTTTCTAGAGTTATAAGTCTGCAGACATCCCGTTGTGCCAATGGGGGCAAAACTGTACAGAGTAATTTAAATGTTCAGTATAATCATAAGCTTCATAACGCCAAAGTTTCAAATAAAAATTGCTATCCTCTTTCTTTTCCACACCAGTTTAACTAATGAGAATATTAATGCGCTGGAATAACATGTATGCTGTTGTGTAAAATATGTATTTATCTTTACTTCATAATGATTCAGATGTATCTTACCACTTTACGATTAAAATTTTTCGTTAGTAATATCGACAAAATATCATATAAAAATAAATACTGTGATTATACTTCATAAAACAGAATACTTTGACAAACTAACTCTAAAAGTTTACGCCATATAACAAACATTAATCATAGAAATCTTTACTAATGTTCATCGTATGACAAAAAAATATATAAAATCGTTATGTATCAAACTTCTTTAACTTTATTCAACCTCATAATAATTATTGTTTTCTCTCTGGATAATCTGAGAGACAACGGCTGTTCAAGAACAACATATCAAGTAAAAAACATCGCACATTTAAAACGCAAACACTCATGTATCATTATATTAGAAAAAGTTCAAATTAGTAAAATGGAGCACTTGTCTCCGATTGCTCACGACTGACAAATTAAATGTAACCCTAACAGTTCAAACACCTATGAACGTTTAGTGCCAATTAAATGATTAGAGTTTAAAATTGCCTTTCATCATCTCAACAAGTGCTCTCAGATTAGTGTTAACTACAGAATATGTTATTATAAGTTGAAAATCGGGGGGGGGGAATGGCATGGTGTTTCAAAAGTGAATCATTCAACGTTTGAATTTATGTCGGGTATTTTTTTTTCAGGTTTAAAGTGTTTCTTAAGTACTTTACTGTTCCAAAAGTAATGACAGAGTACAAGTAACACCTCATTAGTTCAACGGCCGAAAAATGAAGCATTGGAGTAACTTGGTAAAGCTATTTTTAGGAAATCATCTATACATCTAATGAACTAAAGAGTAGTTTAGCTTAGCGTAATACGTAAGTACAAAATCTACAGTTTAACTGTCTCAGAGTAACTTGGTAGTTATTTTAGGACATCATCTATACATCTAATGGACTAAAGGGTAGTTTAGCTTAGCGTAATACGTAAGTACAAAATCTACAATTTAACTGTCTCAGAGTAACTTGGTAAAGCTATTTTTAGGACACCATCTATACATCTAATGGACTACAGGGTAGTTTAGCTTAGCGTAATACGTAAGTACAAAATCTACAGTTTAACTGTCTCAGAGTAACTTGGTAAAGTTATTTTTAGGACATCATCTATACTTCTAATGGATTAAAGGGTAGTTTAGCTTAGCGTAATACGTAAGTACAAAATCTACAATTTATATGTCTCAGTTTTTCTTATATTTAAATATAATATATTTATCAGACCGCTCCATCCATTTTTTCAAGTTTTGATAGACAGTGATATATTCGCCCAATCATTGGTCTAGTTTACTTAAGCACATGGTTTAAAACAAACATAGATGGTTAGTTGCTTTTACTGTAAAACTTTGGCCAAACTCAAACACTTCCTACGCTATTTCTCCAAGCGTGGTCTAAGTAATACTTCCAGAAATGGCTTAAGTGTTCTAAATGGACAGTTTGACAGTTATGATGAGACTATATGTGCGTTTGTGATATAAACAACGTGACAGTATTTTTTGTGTGTTTTTTTTTATTGTTTGTTTATGTGATAGATTTGCGGCTTCAATGAGGAAAAAGTAGGGTAACTATAGTTATGATAGTTTTTACCATGGTTTTATTTCTTCTCTCCTAGCACTTCTTTAAATAAAAGGCTAAAAGCCAAAGCCATACACAACAACAACAACAGTTTAAAAAAACGTTCGTTGTTGTCACTCTACAAAAAAATGACACGACTCGGTATTCGAAACTAGAGGCAAACTTTGGTATGTCATAGAATTTTTCTTTGTTTAAAGTAAAAAATTCTAAACTTTGTATAGCATGTGGAAGCTATTGCTTTCATTAGTTATTATGAAAGTTACGAAATACACTACTTAACAGAGGTACGATGATAAGGCAGCTCTAAATAAACGCAAATGTCATTAGTGGTCACAATATGCCACCAAAGACGTAAGAACAAAAAGTGGAGTTTAACAATTCTTTTCGTCTTCTCACTTATTCGAGATATAACCTTTATAAATAATTGTTTATGCCACTGGTTATTAGAAGTCTATCATCAGATGTGACGTCCGTTAGTTTCATACATTTTTACGATGATATAATTTCTATAAAATATAGAAATTTCCACCTGTGTTTTTGTTTTAATTAACTGATTGAGCTTGCCATGTGCAAGCTACTTATTTAAAGCACCAATCATGTGAGATAGCAAGGCCGGGGCGTGATTTAGAGGTAGTGTGCCTGGAATGTGATTGATACCGAGAATCCATGATTCACGTTCCATTGCATTCAAACCGTGCTCTGTATTTTAGGGTAGTGGGTAAACTAGAAGAATAACGGTCAAATTCCACTATTCGGTCAGAGAAACCCACCAAGAGTTGACGGTTAGTGCTGTTGATCAGTTACCTTCCCTTTCATCTATCATTTCAAAATTAAAGACGACTATGCGTTGATAGCATTTTTTGTAGCGTTACGCGAAAATTCTACGAAAAAAAAAAGAATAGAATGAGCTGACAGAAATTATTTTTCCTTCAAGTCGATTAATAAATGTCACAATCTGAAGAGCCTTATGCAATATGTATCTCCTATTAAACCTGAAACCTAAACCTTAATATGTGTCAGAATGTGTGTTACTAGAATTAACGTCTTTGCAACAGTGTCTCTTCCACAAAAGTACTTTGTAAAAAATACCCTTATTCCAGATGATTTTTAATTTACCATAGAAATAATATTCTTAGAATAATACTAGTTATTATCGGTTTATTAATATAAAACTTGGTTTGCATGTTTCGTCATTAACGGTTATCATAGAAACGGTAAGTCTACTGACTTACAACGCTAAAATACAGGGTTTGATTCCCCGCGGTGGATACAACAGATAGCTCAATGTGGCTTTTCTCTAAAACAAATCATACAAATGGAACATTTTGATCTTTTTAACAACACTGTTAAATTAAATGATGGTTAATTTTACTGACATAATGTACCATTTTCAGGGCCATCATCAAAAGAAAAAGGAGAAAGAGAGAAAAGGAAGACAGAGCAAAGAATTTTTTTTCTAAAGCAAACAGATGCCGTGTTTAAATTATATACATATTTAATATATATTTATTTTGTATTGCACATGCATATTTTTCAAGCATTATATTTTACAATGTTTTATTTTGAATTATTTTTATAAAGTTGCTTCTTCTCCATCGAAACTATTAATAATATAAAATAATCGGATTTTATTTTTCCAGAAAGGGGGAAATACCCAAAATTGTTAAATATAAACAACTGGCGGAGGGGGTATTCTTCTCGACAAATCCCCCTCACCAAATCGAAATTCTCTGTATGACCATTACCATTTTGAATAACAGTAAGTGAAAATCACCGTTAAACTAATATAGCTAGCGCCACCCCGTGTATTATTCTGACATTTCAAAAATATGGCAGAACAAAAAACAAATACAAAAAAGACATGCCCAGGTATGTCTTTTAAATTAGGGAAACTATTCTTATAAACGATAGTAAATCCTGGTATAATAAAAATTGCTAGAAAAATGTTCCAGTGTTTAAACACTTTATTATGGTGTATATAAATTATCATTATACAGTATTACTTTTGCTGTGCACGACAATCTCCATAATGTAGCATGACGTGAAACTTTCTGTCCTACCAATGAACAATAAGTAAACAGTCAAGTGAGTCTTCTAAACTATTATTTTGAAGAAAAACACTGCCTGCATGTGATGATTGAAAGTTAATAATGATATATTATATAGTTGTTATTATAAGCGCAAAGGCTTTCTTATAGACATTGATAAGTTCAATACTATTTTATGGACAAAAAAAAACGTTGACAATAAGGATACAATATATTCATTTATTCTTTAAGTATATGTGAGGAGTATTAACTCTTCAGCCGATTGGCTTGGCATAGCCAAGTGATTAGGGCGCTCGACTCGCAATCTGAGGGTCTCGTCCCACCAAACATGCGTTATAATGTGACAGTCAATCCCACTATTCGTTGGTAAAAGAGTAGCCCATGAGTTGGGGGTGGGTGGTGATGACTAGCTGTTTTTCATTCCTAAATTAGGGACGGCTAGCGCAGATAGCCCTCATGTAGCTTTGTGCGAAATTCAAAAACAAACAAACAAACACATCTTCAGCAGATAACAATGGTGCGTGTGCTTCATTGATCTCTCCTATAATATTGTTCAGGTGTATTTGTGCTAGTTTGAATTATTGAAGTGTCTTAACGAGCAACTGATAGAAATTAACCAGAGGTGCTTAATTTTTAATCACAGGAGATGGGAAATTTGAGATACCACAGAAAATTAACATTAAATATGGTGGCGTCCCACGACTGTGAGGTTAAGTCCGAGGATGGGTTTTGATTGTGAGACCAGATGGATATAGTTGTTTGAGTACTAACAGTAACAACAAGGTTAACCTTTTAAGTGAGCTAGTAGAGCGTTGGATTGTAGTGAGAAATGCACTGTATTGGATCTCGGGTTTCGTGAATGTTACTTTATCACATAGTTATTATGTTGTAACCCAGAATGTAACTCTCAGACTTACATTACATGCTTCAATACTTAAAAAACAACACACAATTAATTCAAATGTTATTTACTTTATGTATATTACAATGTGCGAGTTATTAACGTAATTATGCAACTATTTACCGCCTAATATTAAATTCTAAAACGAAAAGCTGTAATTAATAGAAACATTTATTTTTTATTTTAACGTAATCCTTATATTATTGAAAGAACTATTGTTTTTCTAGCTATTTCGAAACTATTAATTCAGTATATTCTCAGTGTTAAAGCAATTCGGATGCGAAATGTATCATTGAACAGCAGAGAGTAAATGTACAAAATATGATAATTACTTAATTTCTGCTACGTCTATGAAAAGAAATAAAGATTAAACTATTTTCAGTTGATCTTATAGCAATATAATAATTTGAGGTGGCAAAAGCATCGCACAAATGTAAAATGTATTTCATCAAATACGTTTAACTACGAGATAATTATAGAATAAAATTATTATTATTTTCTTATTACTTTAGTGATTAAACTGAGAACAGATTTTCTGGTTAATACGTAAATATTTATGATTAAAAGTGTAACATATCGGTTGTGTTTGTGTATAAATAAAGTATAACGGTTCTCTTGTCACAATACTAAACAAATAAAAATGTCAGTGGTTTAAAGTGTAAAATATTGGTTGTGTTTGTGTATAAATAAGGTATAACGGTTCTCTGGTCATAATACCAAACAAATACAAATGTCAATGATTTAAAGTGTAGCATATTGGTTGTGTTTGTGTATAAATAAGGTATAACGGTTCTCTGGTCATAATACCAAACAAATACAAATGTCAATGATTTAAAGTGTAGCATATTGGTTGTGTTTGTTTATAAATAAGGTATAACGGTTCTATGGTCGTAATACCAAACAAATACAAATGTCAATGATTTAAAGTGTAGCATATTGGTTGTGTTTGTTTATAAATAAGGTATAACGGTTCTATGGTCGTAATACTAAACACATATCAATGTCAATGGTTTAAAGTGTAACATACCGATTATGTTTGTGTATAAATAAGGTATAACGGTTCTATGGTCGTAATACTAAACAAATATAAATGTCAATGGTTTAAAGTGTAACATACCGATTATGTTTGTGTATAAATAAGGTATAACGGTTCTCTGGTCACGATACTAAACAAATACAAATGTCAGTGGTTTAAAGTGTAACATATTGGTTGTGTTTGTGTATAAATAAGGTATAACGGTTCTCTGGTCATAATACTAAACAAATACAAATGTCAGTGGTTTAAAGTGTAACATATTGGTTGTGTTTGTGTATAAATAAGGTATAACGGTTCTCTGGTCATAATACTAAAAAAAGTGCATTACTTTTATACGAATTAACATGTTAAAGCTTCTTTTTTTAGAAATGTTTAATAAAGTATTTTGTGTAATATTCAACAGTTATGACATTGTGTCAAAATGAACAACAATTTGTCTATGTGACATTCTTCGAAAACAGTTTTATTAATAATTTATTTCTAAAATGTGTTCATTTTTTATGTAATGTATCTTCTATTATCTTAACTTTTTACACGAAAATGTTAGACAAGGAGCTCGCATAAATGGCTGTCACAACTGTCAAAAAAAGAAGAAAAGGGATTGGGTGTGTGATACTGACGTTCCCAGAAATAACAGTCATATATTTATTCTCCTTTAACTTGGTTTGGTTGTTCTTAAGTGTAAAACTACGCAATGGGCAAGCTGTGCTCTGCCAATCACATGTTCAAAACCCGAATTTTAGCGTCGTAAGCCTGCAGCCTTACCGCTGAACCACGAGGGGGTTTTGCTTTAACAACAGGGGAGCACTTTTAATGTGAATTACCATTTTTATCATTGGGAAGATATACTGTAGATGTGGCGGTTAAATGATATTTTGAAATACTTTATCTACGACTTGTAACCGTTTTTGTTAAATAACAAATAAATAAAAAATAAACGGAAAGTATTAGATGGCACAATTAAAAACAAAGAAGAAAAAGAAGCTGTCGGTTAATAGACGAACCATTTATCATCAAACGATTCAGGTACTTGAGCTGTGCTCAATTCGATAGTAGCACAAATTTGTATAGAAGATCAATGAGCTATTAGTTACTTAGCTCCAGGAAATGGGAGTTGTAAGAAATTCCAATCTATCTCAAAGTGTTCGAAATGGGTCCTATTATTTTCTCTTGGAAACAAAACGAACGCGAAAGCATATTTTTAATTATTTAATCGCTTATGCTATTTGTATCTTAACTGGAAGTGTGAACATCACTATTTCTACCAAGTTCATAATAATTTAGCTTTACATGCAGGAAATTACGTGTCACACAAAAAAGCTCTCTCTCTCTGGTACTTTTTGTCATCTGTACCAATGGTTAAACGTTTTTTAGATAATGTGTTTGTTTGTTTGAAGTTAAACACAAAGCTATACAATGGGCTATCTGTGCTCTGCCCACCAAGGGTATCGAAACCCGGTTTCTAGCGTTGTGAGTCTGCAGACATACCGCTGTGCCACTGGGGGGGGGGCATTTTTAGATAAAATTAGCACCTAATTGTACTGTTTGTCCAAAACTCGTAGAGAGTTACAAGAAAATAAGGCGAAGAGAAACGAGTGGAGCAGGACCGGTAGGTGGTCCGCGAGGTCTTTTGCCCCGCCGAAGTAGTCCGCGGTCGAAAAAGATTGAGAACCACTGTGTTAAAATACATGTTACTTACTGTGTTTGACGTTATTTAACCTATCTCGATGAGGCACGATGCATTAGTGCTTTTATCACATGTACCTCTCTTTTTGTTAAGTTACAAAAGTTTAGTTGTTTCCCAATTCTAATGATATTTAGTTACTGTTAATAATGAAAGAAATTTTAAATTACGAGTTTATACTCAAAAATACTTTCAACGATTAAAATGGACTATGATATCTGTTAGAAAATAAAATCGAATAGCAAATTCACATTGACATTGCTACTACTGGGTACAACTATTATCTTAGGAAGCAGCTCGCAATGCTCGTCACGTAAACCTAACGAACAAAATTAACAACGTCTTGCTCTTAGAGAAGCTCTCTGATTTGAGCTAGTTTTTTATTTTTTTAAATAGCTTGATGGGTCGTCTAAAGACCCTGCTTTATTTCATTTAAGTAAGATTAATTGCTTTAATGAAAACTATAGATTTTATGAAACTGAATTAAATCAGTCATATTCGTGGTATATATATTTAAACGGTAAATATACGTAAACTGCACTCACTGGTTTGCAGATTTTCTTTCCATTATTAACGGCTATTGTTTTAAATAGTTCATGTTTTATATGCCCATATTTTGTTATTTGTTTACGAATTCCGTTAGCTTGGCGAAACTCACATACAGGTTTGGAACAAATCTTCCCCGAATTCTTGTATTCTATTTCAGAATCACTAAAGGCTGCAGCTAATACGATTCAGACCAAGGTTTATACTTAGTTTGATTGGGATGAAAGCTCACCGAAGAATTGCTTGAAGAAGAAATGGAACCATTTTGAGACATTCTGTCACCATTAACCAATGCTTTTACGTTTCTGTCATTTTTTCAAATAATATTTTATATTTCATTCATTGTCTGTCAGTTCTGATGCGTTAGGCATGTAGTCTGTTATTTACCATCCTTGCTGTATATTTACGAGTGCATTGCAATTCTACATGGAAAATAGATACAGATATATATCATACTTGTTCGTTAAAACTTAGTATAAAAGCCCGTCAAAAATGACGGGAAACCATTGTTGAATGATTAACGAAAATTATAAAATTTAAGTAAAGTCCATTTAAGTCCACTCCACTTATTTCATCAGTCTCGAAGTAATTCTTCAATCACCATATTTTAGCCCCCACCCCAATGGCACAGTGGTATGTTTGCGGGCTTATACCTTTAGAAACCAGGTTTCGATACCCATGGTGTGCAGAGCACAGATAACCCTTTGTGTAACTTTGTACTTAATAACAAACAACAACCATATTTTAAATAAAACAACTACACAAAGAAATGAAGTGTTATCGTGAACAAAAGTACATGTGCACTCTGAAAGAGATTTAAATAGCACTCTTGAGACTTTTCATTGTATTCTAGATCAGGAAATAGAAAACATATTGCGGAAATTTTCAACTCTTTCGACGGTACAAAGGACAAAAGATATTTGGTAGTAATAAACGTTTATCGTTCTTTATGTTTTAAGACCAAGTAGATAATATGTTTTAAAATACCAAAATAATATTTATTAATTAACATTTGTTCACCACTTAAAACTTTTTAAACACTGATTTTTTAAACCCTATACCGTTAGTAACAGTAAGCCTATTTGTAGTCTAATTTAATACATAAACGTAAAGTACGGCTTAGCTGAAACACTACTTGGTAAATTATATTTTGCTTTTGGCTAAAAATCAGTGTCATAAAACTATTTTGTTGTTGTATCACTGAAGTTATCAAATAAACAAAGAAACAAAAACCTTTCTAACAAATCAACATTAATATTGACCATTCAACATAGACATCACAGTTGGTCTAAACACAAACAGGTGATAGCGACGATGTATATAGTTGAGCATTATCAAAATAGGAGCGTGAAAACGTTTTTTTATAGTCATTGATGGATGCTTACAATTCGTACTTCTAAATTTGGATTCAGGAACCTAGTGGGACACTAGACTTCAGTAAGTTTGTTACATGTTTGATAGTTTATGAATAGGCTAACGTGTTCTAGGTAGGTAATAGACTAGAGAATATTAAACATTATGGTGCAACAGTACCAAAAAAAATGTGGTATGGAACAATATAGATTAATGGGAGATAAGAGTAGAGACTATTAAAATATTACGTTGCAACAATACCAAGAAAAAAAGTGGAATGAAACAATACAGATTAATTGGAGATAAGAGTAGAGAATAACAAAACATTCCCCTTGAGGTGCATTCCTGCATGTGGTGTCCTCCCAAGAAAGGATCTGTATTTTCAGTTTACCTCCTCTGGGATCTGAATATCTACCTACGTGTTTGCCGTGCGTGGTGACCTATGAAGGGGAGGAGAGAATCCTGGTGGTTGAGTGGTGTCTGGGGCACTGCAACACACCATTTTGGCCTTGAATCCCGGTAGACGGGTGGCATTGGGGTGGCCCCATAGGGTCAATCAGCTGGTCTTGTTGGGCTAGGATCAACTGAGTACCAGTGTTAGGCGTTTTCAACGGGTGTTGTGGAGATTGCGTCTGATGCTGGTGTTTGGGTTAGTGCTCATGAAACCCTGGCGTTGCTGCAATGTCCTTGTTTTACATTGTAGTGCGTCCTCTCGTAGGACCCCAAGGAGGGTGAGGTCAGTGAGCACCGAATCTTTCTCCTTATATTATATAATGGATCCCCCAAATCCTAATCAAAATAAAATGGTGAAAACTCAGCTATTATTGGTAAACGACCACACCTTGAAGACTCTGACCTTCAATCTTCAACTCATCTTGCTTCTGTGCCTCGTTTTCTCATTTTGCATTCTTTGTCAGAAAAACCTTTAGGGCAAATGTCTCCCTTTTTCATTCAGAAGGGATTAGAGGGACTTGCTAGCTCTCAAAAGTCATCAAAGAAGTTACGTTCTGGGGACATCTTGGTGGAAACATCTACACCAAAACACAGTGAACTCTTCTTTAATTCAAAGGCCATTGGGGATATACCAATTGAAGTTACTTTGAATTCCTCACGAGGAGTTATTGATGAGAGGGATTTGAAGAACATCCCCGAGTCGGAGATTCTCCCTGGTTTCTCCAGCCAAGGAGCTTCTGCATTGCGACATATCTGGACTCGCAAAGACGGAATTATGCTGTCTACGAATGTTCTCATGCCGCTGTCAAGGCAGGTTAATTGAATTGCAAGGTACGGCCATATATTCCCGACCCTCTCAGATGTATCCAGTGTCAGGGGTTCGGTCCTTCGAAGGCATCTTGTCGTGTTTCTGTGACGTGTGCTCGTTGTGGTGGGAAGGATCACTACGCCTACGAATGCGAACTGGACCCTCACTGTGTTAATCGTAGTGGTTCCCATCCCTCTTACTATATACCTAGCCCTAAGTGGGTGGAGGAGAAAGAGGTACATCGTTTAAAGACTGTTAACAACATTTCTTACCCAGAGACTCGGAATTTATTGTCCCCTACTCCATCTCCAACATATGCTCTACTACTATGGTGAGAGTGTATACGGACCTTTCTGTGCCTCTGTCAGAATCTTTTTCACATCATGTGAAGAGTCTATTGACCTCAATGGATGATCGAGTTGACAAGTCCACATCTACTCCTGCCTCTGTCCCCAACATTCCTTCCAGTGACTGCCCAGGTCCACCTTCTATTGTCTCGGCCTCCAGTGTCCACTCGGGTCCATCTTTGTCGGCCCCAAGATGCAGAACAATCCTTCTTTCACGACCTCAGTCCCTGGAATACAAGTTCAATAACAGAGATCTGCCCACTCAACCAAGGGCACGATCCATGGAGGTCGATAGACCTCCTTCTAGTAAAGAAAAACGGCGTGGTCATAAACAGAAGGGTTCTCCGCCCAGTTCTCCTCCACTTGCGTAAAAATGGTCACTGTGATACAGTGGAACTGTCGAGGTTTTCGTACTAATCTCGATTACATTAAGGCCTTGATCGATTGGGAGATTTAGGAAAAGTCCTAAATCCACATTCTAAGCTAACTATCCTAAATCTCCTAATATAAACACATATATGAATGTTAACGAACAATGTTAATAACTTTCGCTTTGCACCAATAAACCACAATCAACTAACCAATGTTGATAAAATTAACGTTAACGAAGTCATAACATATAACTTACTTACAAGACAACTAAACAAGTGATAAAACATTTTATAAATGCAAAATGGTGTATTGATGGCAGCGCCATAAAAATGTAAGTAAGAATATAGTGATGATACAGCTATACATAAGTCATCCATATATGACTTTCAATATTAAAATGTAATGTTATACAGTAAAATGCACGAGTACAAAGTGGTTACGAGGTCGGTCAATTCGACCAACTTCGTAGCCAGAGCCTGTAATAGTCTGTAATGACCAAGACATAACATAACATAATGTTTTGGGACAACATGGGGCCTATTGGTCCATCTCGGCTGTTCCATCCTCTAAAGTAAACTAAAATAATTTTTAAAAAATATTAAAGCCAGCCCTTATCATTTGACTCAACTTGGTTTTCCTTGTACATAAGCCCTACGCTTTTAGTTACACTACGTTGATGCCTACCCTGACATTACCATGGTATTACGATAAAAAAACTGCATACCAACCATAAGGATTATATAACTTCCAACTACAGTAATATTAAAGTCAAGTTTGCATTTTACAGTGTGACATTAAATATTAATATTAAAAGTCATGTGGGGATGATCTTTTTATAACTGTATCATCCCTATATTCTTGTTTGTATTATTTTGGCAGTGCCATCCCTATATCATTTTACATTTACAAAATGTTTTTTATAACTTGTTTTGTGACATTTTGTTTTCCCTGACTGAAAGTTAGTGTATTCTACGAATGTGTATAATAAAATTTAATACTATGTGTATTGATTTTTTTACTCCTTCATTTCATACATAATATAGGGGTTGGCTCCCTAAAGGCACCGATTGTATTGTGTACAAAGCAGTGGTTATTCTACATGTTACAGTCATCTAATGTTCATCTAATATTGGCTTGTAATTCTAGTTTCACCCTCTACTTAAGCTTTAAAAAACATACTTCTGTAGAAAAGCTAACTTCAAGGGTAATGATAAATATATCGTTTACACTATAATTATGATTTTTTTAAACAAATTTTTAACAGCTATTATGACTAAGCAATTACATCGTGCACTGCCCAGAAAAACATAGAGTGGACTTAGGTTTAAATTGACGTTAATGATAAAGTAATTGTGAAGTTATCTCGAATGAAATAATAATAAAAAAGATGAAAAATATGGTGGGTTGTCACTTTCTCGTTTAGTATCTTACGATGATTTTTTTTCATTGTTTTCTGCCTGGTTGGGTAGAGAAACAAATGAAAGTGAGTGGCAATAATATTTTAAAGTAAAACTCTCTGTGACTGTTGATTTTTTAGTACCTTGGCCATCCCTATATGTAGAGTCTACCGACTCTATGATACTAGTTGTTTGCTTCATGCACTATCACTGATTACATGATTATTTTGAACACATTCAAGTACGAACAAGTTCAAGTATACACCAAAGTATTAACACGTTCAAGTATACACTCAAGTACTAACACGTTCAAGTATACACTCATATGTTTCAAGAAAATTACGTTATTGAACAAAGAAGCTAGATGTTTTGTTTAAAAATTAGTTAAAGGTTTTTGTTATCTTGTATTTCATTGTTTTTTGGAGCGAATAAACAGTTGCTAAACTGAATCCAATATTATTGAATTAGTTCTTTGATGAAAGGAGGATTTCATGGATTGAGTTCCTTACCCTTGTTTAACGAGGAACCTACACAGTAAGAACGTAAAACGGTACTCAGTTTCTGAAGAATATAAATAACGGTTACTAAGCTGATTCCAAGACAAGTAAATTGGATCTTTGATGCGGGGGTCTCGTCCTTTTTTTAAAGAGAAAAGGAGTTTACAGAAGCACATATTAGTACCTTAAAGTGACTTGCAGTAATTCAAACCTGGAAAAATTTAGTTGTTCTGTTAGACTGAGGATTAACTTTTTGTAATCCAAGTTTAACTCGGATTTTACTTTGTTTTTAGCTTAACTTGGAGATTCACTTTTATTCCTAAAGTTTAACTGTAAAGTTTTGTATTGTATTGTGGATGTTTCTTGTGTAAGTAAATATTTGTGTACTTGTCAAACTATTGGTATCGAGTATTTTCTTCTCGACAATCATGTACTTTAATTTCACAAGCTTAGTGCCAACTGTGTTGAAAGGCAATTTAATTGAACACTTATTTCATCGTGCTTATAAATTTTCAAGAATTTACGAATTTCTACATAAAGAATTTGATAACATCAAATAATTCTTATGAAAAAAATGTTTTTCCTATACAAGTTATAGATCAAATACTTCGAAAACTATTTGAACAAACTAAATTTTAATAAACTACCTACGTATGAAGTTCCTAAATGTCCTACTGTTATTACCTTGCCTTAAGTTGGTAAACATTTTCTGAGTGTGGAAAGTCAGTTACACACCATACTTTATAGGTTATATTCTCAAATCCAATTGAGATGTATTTTTTAAAATTGAAAAGTTTTTTAAGTATTATGTTAAAGATAACACATGATTTATTTCATGCTTATGAATATTTGTCGGTATATACGTTTTTCTCGCGTGCAAACTACTGGCAGAAATATTATGGCTGACTTTTTTATTATATTGGTTACAACTAATTTAGTGGCTACTTTTAACAATGATGAATGGCATGGCCAGGTGGTTAAGGCACTCGACTCGCAATCTGAGGGTCGCGGGTTCGAATCTCTGTCACACCAAACATGCTCGCCCTTTCAGCCATTGGGGTGTTATAATGTGACGGTCAATCCCACTATTCGTTGATAAAAGAGTAGCCCAAGAGATGGCGGTGGGTGGTGATGACTAGCTGCCTTCCCTCTAGTCTTACACTGCTAAATTAGGGACGGCTAGCGCAGATAGCCCTCGTGTAGCTTTGCGCGAAATTCAAAAAACAAAAAACAAAACAAAAACAACAATTATGAATTTGACAAAAGCTGTGACTGTATATTATCGTATCTGTCAAAACACTATGTTAAAGAAAGAGGAGGTGTCTATAGTTCTACTGGTCAAATAATTTTATGTCAAAGGTCACTATTATTGTAACTCCATAACGATTTGATATGTCCTTCAGTATGTAATATGTCACAAGATTCATGTCTGAGAAATAGGTAATTTACGGTTATGCAGGAAATTACACAGGTATCATGTACGCAAGCGGACCGCTAACCATTAGGAGCAAGTAAGCCTTGTAAAGATTTTCTTAACCGAAAATTCTGTTTTCTGAGAGAACTATTTTTTAACACTTTACCTGCTCGGGCATGTAAAGAAAAAAGAGTAATATAGTTTGTAAAAACATTTCATCCAATGTTTCAAAGATATGTTAAATAATAAATAATTTCAAATTGTAGAGGGCGTAAATATAATGACTTTCTATTCATTTAAGATATAACAAATGACAAAGGAGAACACGTGCTTATGTACATAAAACAAAAAGCATGCTGTTGTGTTTATCAACAGTATATGTATATAGTTTACAGAGTCCTAACGTTGTATCTATCTGATCTTTTGATATGGTTTTATTTATCTATAGATCATATTGTATTTGGAATTTACATAATTGGAATCTACAATTGTTTTTGTGTGTTAGTAAACATCAAGAGTGACATAAAAATCTTGAAACCAGTTATATCCCAAATAAAGGTTTTAAAAACGTTAAAAACTAAAGTTCCGTTCTGGTTCACTTATATTTGTCACTGTGCTGGAGTGATATCATATTGTTTGCTTTCCACATAATTTCACTCGAAAATATCTGTCATTATGAACATGTTTAGCGAATGACTATACAAATTGCCGATCTGATTGTATCACGCATGATATATTTATAATGGTACATATCTTGTGACTGTTCTAAGCTTTTGGTTGTCAAAGAGCTATTACATTTGGTTAAATTTTCAAACTAATTATCTTGGCCAATAAATTTAATTTGAATTAGAGACACTAGAGTATTTCCATTGTTAACAGAATGCTTGAATAGTCCTAGGTTAGCAGCAACATCTTACAAAATATTACCAGCCCAAAGCTATCTTTTACTTTTGAACTATCGTTATGATACTTTTAGTTACTATAAAACTAACCGATATGATTTAATACTGTTGAAAGTTATATTTTTAATGCTTTAATTTAGATGTTAGCTAGAGGGCGCATTATATTAAGATCGAAAAACGTATAAAAGTAGGCCTAGAATACCTAGAATGTTCTAGATGACATCGCCAAAATCTAGGAACTTAGACAAAGGTGTAGAAGTGAGACATCAAATATAAATACGAGTGGGCCAGTCAATTAGTAAGTTAGCAACAAATCAGTCGGTTGTTTTTAGTGCTAGAGTGCTAGTGAAGTATTTGGATCAGTGTATGAATGTTATTTATAACATATATTCAGTTACTCTATAGATTAGACGTGAAATTGTGCTATTGAGTTTATTTTTCGTAGTACAATTAGCGAGGTATTTCTGTTTGAAAGGACGAGATAAACTAGTTGATTATCGTTATTTGGACTGGACCTCGAACTACTTTCCCCAAATAACTTAGAAGACACCACCTAACGAAAGAACAATATATTAACTAAATAATAAAATAGCGCTCAAACAACATTATTATTATTTGTGCAATAACAACACAAACCAACAGACACACGAAGAGTGAGTCAGTTTTTAACCGATTGAACACTGGGGTAACTGATCACTGCACTTTTGCCATCTTGAACATTGTTTTTTCTAAGTTTGTCAAAAATTGCTGAAGTCGAGAATATTTGTTTGTTTGTTAGTCGCAAAGCTACACAATAGGTTGTCTGTGCTCTGCTCAACGTGGGTATCAAAAACGGATTTTTAGCGTTATAAGCCCTCAAATTTACCGTTGAGTCACCGGGGGCAAGCCGAGAATAATCAATGTTTCAAGTAAAAAAAATAATTATAGTAAATCACAACACTTTAAACTTTTATAGTTTTGTCATTGTTTTTAAATGACCTTTTTAAAACTACGATATTGCTAAAAGTATATAGTATTTCCAAATTTTCTATTTATAAGCTCTCATTAGACAACATCGCCGTCTATTGATTAGCCTCAAGTCAAAGAAGAAAAAGTAATATTTTAAAGAGAGGTATATCGTGAAAAGTTAGACGGTTAGTACAGTTTCATTTTCTCCGGTGAAATTCAATAAGTATCCACGTGGAGTAGCAGCCAATTAGTTTGATAACTGCGAAGTGCTTAGGGCCCGAGCTTTTCAATTACTACAGAAAAATAGAATTGAAGAATTTTGAATAACCAACCGAGATTCTCCCGCTTGTCCACCTTTTTTTTTTCTTTGGAACGTTATATAACACATGCGCAGCGCTTATTAAAACCTTAAAATTACATTCAAAAATAAGATGCAACTAAACTAATTAATATCATATATATATATACTGAGGTCAATGACTCGTTGATGCACTGTCACGATTCTATCAGCTCCATGTTATTCAAGATAAGCATCACGAGAGAGACAGTTTTAGAAAAAATAACAACACTGTGGTAAAAATAAGTTCCGCAGTTTTTGTTGTTTTCTTAATGCAAAGCTACACAATGTGTTATTTGCATTCCGTCCACCGTGGGGAATCGAACCACAGATTTTAGCATTGTTAGTCCGTAAACTTCCGCTGACTCACGGGGGAGGGGTAAATTAAACAAAAAGTTTTGGAGAAAATAATGCGTTAATTACGTTTACTTCGGTTGTTATGTCAGATATGTCTTATATATGACCTGACCTGTTAAGACTCGAAGAACAAATAGCAAAAACAAGAAGGAAAAAGTTTTTGAAATTATGAAATGAAAACATGTTTTAAATTACTACAAATTCAATTATATGAATAAAGACAAGTCTATACAAGTTCATCAAACTGACAAATTTGTGGTTTTGTGAAATTTTTGTTTTTACTCTAACGACTTTCTCAGGTGCTTTGGTGGCTTGTTACTCTGCAGTTAATTTATCTACAAAACAACAGTGTGTCTAAAGTGTCTATAAAGTTTTGTTTACATGCTGTTTGCAGTGAGTTTGAGATTTTAATTTGTATTGCACATCTAGCCTATTCCTACTATAAGTACTACCGTAGTTGCTTTAGCCTTTGAGGGTTGATAATGCTAGAAGCGTTACGCAGGCGTAGTACATTCTGAAGCAAAGAAATCTTGAATAGCCATGGTTGCGTGCCCGGGCTGTGAATCTGAGGATTTAGGTTCACGCCTCATTGCCGCAACAATACTACTTTCTGTACTTTGAAGTCGTGGGCGCGCTATAAGAGTGGCGGTTAAATCCTATTGTTCGGTAGGACAAGGGTATCCCAAGAAATGGCGTTGAGTTCGTTGATTTGTTGCTTTCCCGTTAGTTTTCAGTTCAAAATTAGGGACGACTATATGCAAACAACCATTTGTGTAGCTTTGCGATATTCTAAAGCAAACCAATCGTAAACAGTCAGCGCCATAAAATTTGAGGAACAAAAGATCTCATAGAAAATATCGGTAACAATTGCTAATCAACGATTCTGTTTACCGTTACTTCTTTAGTCGTTTACCGAATCTACTACATATGAGGTAGTTGAACATGACACTTGTAGAGTCGGTTGTGCTTAGATTAGACACTTTTAAGTAGTTTAGTTCTTAAACGAAAGAAGCTGTTGATAACTTACAACTTCGTTAATTCAGTTGAAACTATGTGACTTATATGACTAGAAATTTAGCGTAAGAAAACAACAAAAAACTCAAGTTAAGAAATATAATTTAGTTTCTTTTTTTTTTCTAAGCCTTTTCTATAAATCAAGATAAAACTTTAGTATTTCGAATCGTACAACAATAATAAGACTAGTAGGCAAATCTAATGAAACCCCATTACGCTTCTGTTCTATGAGTGAAGCGCTACTAAGTTCAAAACTATTAAACATTATCAATGAGTTACACGTGTTTGCATTAAGTTATAAATTTCGATCTCAGCAGTGGAACGTCTAATAATGTGATAAGCGCTAAACTGCCTACTTGAAGTACTATTGCCGTGAGGTTAATTAGTGACTGGGTAATGAACATTCAGGGGACAATATAATCAGCAGCATATCGATGTACACTCTGTACACATGATCCAGGTTTATCGTGTAATCAATTACAGGATGTAGTGCTGTCAAAAAGGTACACGAGAAGCATAACGCTATGCTGAGATAATGGTACACAATGCTCTAAACAATTTAAAGAAAAGATTTTTCGTATCACTAAATTTTACTAGATTGTTGAATATTTTTAGTTTCTCCTGTCTGTCCGAGATTAAAACCTAATCATTCAAACATTAGGTATATACGAAGAAGAAATCGCTTAATGTTAGTTCTTGTATTTCGCACTAACTTATTCATATAGGTTAGAGTATTAAGAACAATATTTTTAGGTAAAAAATCGAAATGAATCTCGACGGATACTCGTTATGTGTTATCAATTATTCATCTAAATGGATTATGTCCTTTATTTGTTTCATGATTTCGCGCACTAAAGCTATACAAGAGTTTCCTGTAAATAGCGATCCATAATTTTCAACTGATAGTTCTAAAAGAAAGGTAGGTAGTCAACAGTACTCAATATTTAGTTTAGTGTTTTCATCAAATACCAATCTGAGGGT
>NW_013673098.1:0-10332 GCF_000517525.1 Limulus polyphemus | reverse complement strand
CAAACAAATCATCAAATACTGTGATTTGACCTCCTCTCTTATAGCAAATTCGGGGATCCAAGGTAGGGAGCGCATTTTTTCAGCAATGGATCGTAAAATATGAATCATCTGATTCACATTCCGAGCATGCTAGCCATATGCCATGGTCAACCCAGTAATTATCAGAAGATAATCTCGTCCTTACCTCACTTTACAGTCACAAAGAAATAAAAACACACACACACACACACTAGATATTGGAAATGGAAAAAAAAACACATTATATATTGGAAATGAAAAAAAAACACATTAGATATTGGAAATGGAAAAAACACACTACATATTGGAAACGGAAAAAACACACTAGATATTGGAAATGGAAAAAAAAACACACTAGATATTGCTATTGCGGTTGTTATTGATGATTTTTAGCGCATAGCTCGACAATGGGCTATCTGTGCTCTTTTCACCGAGTGGAATCGAATTCCGGATTTTAGTGTCGTATTTCTGTAAACTTACCGCTGACCTAACGGGATAGAAAAATGAGATTTACTGGAAAAAGAAAATATAGAAATAGAAAGAAGGACCTAAAAGTGCTCCAACTATCATACCATCATATCTTTTCGTGGATACCTCATAATTTCAAAATTAGATTTCTTGTTTGCTTTGTGTGTTTTTTCTCTCTCTCTTTTGTTTTAGTTTTTATCAAGATTATACAGTTCGTTTTGAATTTCGCGCAAAGCTACACGAGGGCTATCTGCGCTAGCCGTCCCTAATTTATCAGTGAAAGACTAGAGGGAAGGCAGCTAGTCATCACCACCCACCGCCAACTCTGGGGCTAATCTTCCAAGAGTCAATTTGCAATTAGGCTACTAGACTTGCAATTTGCGGGTCGCGGGATCGAATCCCATCACCGAAAATGCTCGCCCTTTCAGCTTAGGGGTGTTATAATGTGACAGCCAATCTTACTATTCTTTGGTAAAAATTAGCCCAAGAGTTCACAAGGTGTGGTGTTGACTAGCTCCTTTCCCTAGAGTCTATCACTTAAAAATTAGCGACGGCCAGCGCAGTTAACCCTCGAGTAATTTGCTCAAAACAAAACAAACAAATAATTAAATTTAACCAACTTTCATGAAAACAGTTCATTGATGGGAACAATTATTTTTCTTTTTTTCACAACTTTGCAGAAAACTCAAATTTTTAATATTATAGTTAAGTTAATTATAGTTTTGTTTCAATCTCTGTGGATCAAACTTTTTGAAGTGACTGATCGGCAGGCAAGGAGTTCAACTATGTACGTCTTCTTTCTTGTGTGGACATATACGCCTCCAAGTGGCACTGCGGTATGTCTGCGGACTTACGATACGGATTTCGATACCCGTGGTGGGCAGAGCACAGATAGCCCATTGTGTAGCTTTGTGCTTAAATTCAAACAAACAAACAGTAAAATATACGGCTATAATATTTAAATAACTTTTCTCAGATACACAAATAGCTTATTTTTTATGAAATGTGAAATACTTCTTACCAACACAATTCAACCAGTTATGTGCAAGCATTGGGGCGGGCGTGGTCTTATATCTAGAGTGTCGAACTATGAATCAGAAGGTCCGTTATTCAAGTCTCGTTCTGGAAAAATTGCGCCCTACACTTTGGAGTCGTGGATGAGTTATAAGAGTTAAGAGGAAATCCCACTGTTCGATTAAAGTCGCCCAAAAAGTTGACGGTGGGTGCTGTTGACCATCTGCCTTGCCTCTAGTCTATCAGTTCAGAATCAGGGAAGGCTATGTGTAGATAACCCTTGTGTAACTTTCCGCAAAAAACGTAAAAACAAATGTCTGCTAAAAGTGTGTGTGTGTGTGTGTGTAACTATTACTTTATCTTGAATGTGGCCCGGCATGGCCAGGTGGTTAGGGCGCTCGACTCGCAATCTGTAGGTCGCGGATTCGAATTCCCGTCAGACATACATGCTCGCCCTTTCAGCTGCGGGGGCATTATAATGTGACGGTCAATCCCACTATTTGTTGGTAAAAGAGTAGCCCAAGAGTTGGCAGTGGGTGGTGATGACTAGCTGCCTTCCCTCTAGTCTTACACTGCTAAATTAGGGACGGCTAGCGCAGATAGCCCTCGTGTAGCTTTGCGTGAAATCCATAACACACAAACAATTATCTTGAATGATGAGTTTAAAAGTAATGTCAATACCATATCAGCTAGAAAAAAGAAAACAATTTAGATACTACAAACACTTTTACTTTTAATTATATTTAGCTCCGTTGTGAAGCAAACATTGTTGACAAAACTAAATAAAAAACACATTATTTTCAGTTTGTTACTGGTGTAAGTTTGACAGGCTTATACTTGAAATACATAATTTATTACTTGCAGTAACAAACTTCTCAGTAATTTCATTAATAAGCACACTCGCACTAAAGCGCTAGAGGGAAAATTAAGTTACATTTCGCGTCCTAATTCGTGTGTAAATAACAAATATTAATTTGGAAGTTCATATTACTGGAGAAAATGTATGAAATTGCAATAATTAAGATTGATAGGAAGTTTCAGTTTTTTTTTTTGCTTTCACTTGGTACTGAGTAAAAGCTTTAATAACAAAACAAATGTTCTGTTTCCTAAACTTACTTTACTGTTTATTTCTAAAAATAACTGTATTATTCTTTTTCCGAACTTACTTTACTGTTTTATTTCCAAAACTTACTGTAATGTTCTATTTCCAAAACTTAATTTACTTTATTATTTCTAAACATTACTGTATTGTTCTTTTTCCAAACTTACTTTACTGTCTTATTTCTAAAAATTACTATATTATTATATTTCCAAAACTTACTTTACTGTTTTATTTCTAAAAGTCACTGTGTGTTCATCTTTCGTTGATAGTTCTTTCAGATATTTGGTTACTGGTGTCTTTCTGTGTAACTCAAAAAATACAGCCCATAAGAGTGAGTCTGACGTAAAATATTTTGATGCATAATAGTATGTGAATTGAAATTTAAACATTTGTTTTCCAGAAAGTATTTAATCAAAAGCGCCAGTATTTAATCATTTCTCTAGAAATTATTTATTAAAATAAGGTTTTCAAAAAACTTACTTCTTGCCCTCTTAGGTATCACTACATTTAAATATTCATAGCCAAGAAAGGAATAGTCTATCTCAGAAGAATTTAAAATCATATGCCCTTGCCTTTATTACGTTAAACCTCGTTAATGATTCAGTCAAAAGCTTCAGAAAATTCTTTCGTTAAACTCTAGAAAAAGTAATATTTAAATGACTCCATTTTACGAATCATCTGCACGTATTGAGACAAGATGTTCTCACAACGTAAATTTGCAATTTTCAAATCAAACTTACTTTACTGTTTCATTTCTAAAAATGACTGTAATGTTATGTTTCCTAAGTTTACTTTACTGTTTGTTCCAAAACCTACTTTACTGTGTTCTTCTATTTCCAAAACTTATTTTACTGTTTATTTCTAAAAAATACTGTATTCTTCTATTTCCAAACTTACTGTAATGTTCTATTTCCAAAAGTTACTGTAATTTTCTATTTTCAAAACTTGCTTTACTGTCTTATTTCTAGAAATTACCGTATTATTATTTTTCAAAACTTACTTTACTCTTTTATTTCTAAAACTTACCAATTTTCGTATTCTATCCCTTTAGTTCGTTTTTACTGTGAATAAAATCCTATTGAAGATCATTCCTTTATGTACAGATCACAAACCGTATGTGTATGAACTGAGTAAAAAACAAGACATTTCAAGATACATTAAAAGGTCCGTCTAACATATCGCCCTGGAGTGATTGTGATGAGATATTTTTTTTATCCGTTTGCGGTTTAAAGAACTGATTGCTGTAATCACCAGGGTGCCATTTGTCTAGAGGAAGTTTAATAAGACATCATGACCCTCGTAATGATCGGATCGTGGTCCTAGTGGATTGGAAGACCATTAGTCAGACAGTTCGACTTATCTACGGACGAAGTGGGATCATTATTTACATTAGTGTTCTTGTAGTTCAAAAAATAGCCCAGTAATTTTATTATCGTGGTTGTTTTTATTCCATTTTTACCTCATATCTTCAGAAAATAGAACATAGATTTTATAATTTTCCTGAATTACAAGAAATGTTGGCTTACTTAGATTGTCCTGGTATTATTACTCCAAACAACGGCTCAAAATGAATCACAGCTAAAATCAAAGGCATTAATGTCATACCTTCCAGGTTTGAAGATCCGGGTATGGACTAGTGGTTAGCATGCTGAACTGTAGATTGGTGATTCATGGTACGAGTCCCGTTGCCACAAAATAAAATCGTGCTCCTATTTTTAGGACCGTGATTTCGTTATAATAGTGACAGTCAAATTCCATTATTCGATTGGAGTAGCCCAAGAGTTGGAGGTAGGTGCTTTTGTCTAGCTGCCTTTCCTTTGGTCTATCAGTTCAAAATTAGATATAGTAGTGGAGATAGCTCTGGAGTAGTTTTATGCGAATATCCGAACGGACCAAACCAAGTTTCAACCTCTTTGCCTTTATGTATTGCTTTTATAAAATATATTTGTTAAATTAAAATACTTGTTCTCTCCAAGGAAGTTATAATTTAGTAATGTAATAAAGTATACACAATCATAGAGACAAACCAACACTTTGTTGTAATACGTCAAGGGTTTTCACACAACAATTTTAAATGGTTCCATGTACAACTTAAGCCTAGTTTTGTGATAAATATGTTTTAGTCAACAAAAGTTGTGTTTATAAGTTTACTAAGGTTAATTACTTTTGATTTCAGAAAGTGTTTCTTTTGTTGTTATTGTTGTTTTGTAAATACAGTCAGTCTCACTGTTTATGGTGTATTGCATAAGTTTTGTTCCTAAATCTCATGTAAATTGATAGTTTTAGTAAATTGTGTCAGGAGGAAAATTTAAAATACCAAGAAGAATCGCTCAAACTATTCTATGTTTGTGAAATCGATATTTGAAAAAGGCGTCGACTGTTGACCCCCCCCCTTTTTCACTACTAATCTTCATTTGATATCGTGAGATTGATAAAGGAAACTGAGTAGAGGCATCAATCATGATCGTTTTAAAGCTTAGGCAGAAATCTATGAGAAAAGTAATTTTGTTAATAGAATGTAGGCTTAAAATAAAAGTAAAATAGATTTTAAAATCCGATTACAGTGACTTGATTTCTAACCAACAAAACACTGTTTTGTTTTTCAGTCGATGAAGGTTTGGTAGCAATACCAAATGAAATTACGAAAACAGCATGAACAAAAACAGCACATGATTTATTGAATGACAAAGCCAAAATAAGATAAATGACTGAAAAAGTTTATAACCAGGCAGAAGCAAACTGTCTTCGTTAATTTCTATTGATCCAGAAAGATAGATTATCAATTTAACAGGATATTTTAACTGTGACATCAGACAGTTAGTGCACGTGCCCTTGTATCACGTGTAGATAACCAGCTTGCATAAATATCTGATGGTTTGCTAATTATCAATTTAAACTAATCAATAATACTTCGTAATGTCATTGAAAATACTTACTAGGTGTGCTTCCTCAGGGTTCCTGAAAGTGTTCTGTTTCAAGAGTAAATATAACCAAAATTAAGAGTAACAATTTTTTTTTTTTGCTCTTAATGTTTATATGTCCTGATGTGTGTAACCTACAGAGTGCATAGTTCTTCCCGTGATTCGTGGCATGAGCACGTTTTACTGACGTCACGACTATACAAACTGCAACATTAAGCGTCCCTTATGTGACGTCATTTTGGTGTCTACTGATTGACTGGCAGACAACATACTATTGTATAGTAATGTGAGTGGTTAAAACAGGTGACCCTTTCAGGCGGCCTTCGGCCCCCTTTCGATGAAATTATTTTCACATATTTAGTTGATACATCTTTTTTTAACCTATTTCTTTTTCGAATAGAGCTTTTTCAGCTTGTTACGAAATATTAAGAACATAAGTTTATAACAACCAACTAATTCTATATTATTAATGTTGTTTGGTACAGTTTCTTACAAACCTCAGTCTCATAACCATTCACGGGTTTAAGACAGATTCAATGTGGGTGTATCTAAAATACCTACGCTAAAAAGAGTCTCATGTATATACATATATATGTATTGATAAATAATCGTGCGTTGAAAAATATATTCAAATGATCTTCACACACACACACATATTGATATGTAAATATTTATATATGTGTTTGTGACTTCAAGTATGATTTTTACCACATCAACAAAATTGGCGTATTAATAGTTAAGTTTGATGTATTAATAGTTAAATTTTTTTATCCTTAAAAGGTCACAAAATAAGCTTTTCTTCTCGATGTCCATAATATGTGTCTAATTTTGATGAGTACCAGATCACCACTTCTGACAATCATTCAATATATTGCGTCGAACGACATGGCAAATGTCATCTTCTTAGTGTATACATAGACAATAGGGCAAACAGTTACTTGTTTACCTAGACAAGCAAAGAAGTTAATCGATTTTTCAACCTAAATATGACTTAAACTCACGTAGACTAAACAACCAGATCAGAAAACCTTACAGTCAGCATAACCGCCGCCACAAGAGCTTTGTCTGACCGATCTGTAAATCAAATAATACGACTAACAGAATTGAAAGTGCAAACCGTATTCAGTAGCACCACGTCTTAAACACGAACGTTTTTGATCAGTAGCTGGGCACGCTAACCACTAACTCACCATAGGCTTCATACAATTTGATAAATAAATAGATAAAATAAATCTTTTAAAAGCAGACAGCTCAGCAGAAAAACTAAATAGTTTATTGTACTCTAAACAATCCAATATTAAACGTGCTATCTTCAGGTTTTACTTTAACGCTGTCATTACGTGATCACTAAGGAAAACAAGAGGGAATCCTCAATAGCCATGGCACTTGAAAATCTTGTAGGCAGGATTAGAATAAATTGATCTATAAGACTTTTTTTCCCTTTTTATTAGCTATATTTTTGTGCGCCAGCAATACCAATCATGGGGCGCGTATACCATATTCGATTTTATGACTCATCAGCCTACCCTCAAATTGAAATTATTTTAGGTAGGATTAGAATAAATTAATATATGAGACCTTGGACGTGGTAAAATACATCGGTCGAAACGGTTTGATCTCCTGGTCGAAAACTGTAATTAGATCTCAAATCGGTCAAGAGATGGCGAAGCTATGAGCTAAAAGTTTGTATTTGAAAAAATAAAATAAAAACTCAGAGCCTTTCTATGAGCCGCTCATCTGCGGCTAAATATTTAAAACGTTTTTCTAACTTGTAGAAGATGGGTTCTTGTACAACCCTACTAGTTACCATATAGATTATGATATTTACCAGGTCTCTAATATCGTTTAATTATATTATTTTTCTTTCATTTCGAAACTAGTAAATCTTTTTTTTTCCGGCAATCAAGGCAGAATCTATCAGTTCACTTTTCTTTATTTTTGGGCATCAAAGAAATGTACCAAAAAACGGTAAGTATTTTTGTTATGAACTGAAATCAAAACACGTTTGGACGCGACATTCATGAAACAACTGTGAAGTACTTCTTGGCACTTACACTAAATGTAAGTAATAAAGTTGCCTTTTTCCAGAGGAGTAATGTAGAACAAAGAGTAATTCCAAATCCTATTTTCATCTGATAACTCTTGCTATAAAATATCTATATTAAAGGGGAAAATAACGTATTATCGTATTGAAAACATTTACAAGTTCTTTATTGATCAATCCTAGAATATAGCAAATACCTGGAGATGATTACAGCACGTATCCAAGGGATAAAGAAAGTGTGTCAGCATTTGAAGGAAAGCTTAAGCCATTACGGGAATTTTCAGAGAAAGAAAACTGTGCTTAATTATTGTAAAAACTCGATGATGGTGCATCGTGAAAGAATTGCATATAGAATGAGAATTATGATAAAGTTATCATTATTGGAAAAATAATCAAAATAGATAGCAGAAAATGGAGAGTGTCATTCTAATAGAAGATCTTACAAAGAAACCGTAAGACAGAGAATTCAAATATATGCTTCTCCGCAACTCAGCTGTTTGCTATGTGTTTAACGGTATCAACGCGTCAAAAGCATATTTTTTCCTATGAGCCTAAAAAGTAGTCCTCTAAAAATGAGCTCCTCTTAGGCCAAGATTATTAATACTCCTTATTTTTATAGGTTTTACATATTTGGTGATAATTAGCGAAATAACACCTTGTTGTTGAGCTATAATGTGCTAACTACTAGCTGAGTCAAGCAGAAGGACTGAATCTACTATTTCACACTAAACCTATTATCCTATTTTACTATACACCTACTATTATATTTTACTTTAGACCTACTATTATATTCTACTCTAGATCTACTATTATATTTTACTCTAGATCTACTATTCTATTTTACTCTAGATCTACTATTCTATTTTACTCTAGACCTAATATTCTATTTCACTCTAGACCTACTATTATATTTTACTCTAGACCTACTATTATATTTTACTTTAGACCTACTATTATATTTTACTCTAGATCTACTATTCTATTTTACTCTAGACCTACTATTCCATTTCACTTTAAACCTACTATTCTATTTTACTCTAGATCTACTATTCTGTTTTACTCTAGACCTAATATTCTATTTCACTCTATACCTACTATTCTATTTCACTCTAAGCCTAATATTCTGTTTCACTCTAGACCTACTATTCCATTTCACTTTAAACCTACTATTCTATTTCACACTAGACCTGCTATTCCATTTCACTTTAGACCTACTATTCTATTTTACTCTAGATCTACTATTCTATTTTACTCTAGACTTAATATTCTATTTCACTCTAGACCTGCTATTCCATTTCACGTTATATCTACTATGATATTTTACTCTAGGCCTACTATTCCATTTCACTTTATATCTACGATATGACATCTCAAAGTCAAATGTTCCCTTTATTGTAAGTTAACCGAGAGAAAAGACACTGTCCATTTTCAACTGATCGTAAATACACCACGAAATGCTTTCAGGGCTGCAATGTAGAAGGTTACGATAGTTTATTCTTTATGTAACAGATGTAATAATTGCAGTTTTTTCATATTTAATTTTTTTGGAACGTAACAGTCAGATACGTTGGTAATCTGCATAATCTTTAATCTACGCGTTCTGCTTAATTAATGTTAACCAACTTTCAAAAGTGTTATATAAAAATAACTTTATAGTAGTTTGTGAATGATAAAGCGTTAAGTTTTACCAGCTTCTAGCGCTACAGTAACAGTTTCATTATTTTATGCGTTGGAGAGGAAAATTGTAGATATATATTTAAAATGGCTTTCAATTTAATGTTTACTAGTCATTTCAACTGAATGAAAAAATTAAGAACCAAAATTAGTTGAAACATCTGAATACTACTATTGATTTTCCTTTGATTGACGATTATATTTTGATCTTATACAATTCCCTATATTATTCGTAATTATTGTTCCAGAAGAAGTAAATTAAGCAAAGTTTTGAATAAAATACAATTAAGTTATTTACTGAAGCCTGACTTTCATTTGGATTAGGTGTAAAAATAACTCTACATAGTGTATGAAATTCTATTCCCGTGAGAAAACTTGGCACGAGCGTGAAGGACTAAGTTTCTCGAAGTACGTATACAGAACAGATTTGTTTCTTCGGACAGTTCAGTGAACCCACAGACAGTTTGGAATATAGTTAATGTACAGATAGAACACAAGAAACTTGTATTTGTAACAACGTCTAATTTCTTATTATTTATATTCGCAACACCGGAAAACAATAGGTATTATTTAAGTTAGGCAGTTAGTTCTTTCATAGTAAGGTAATTACTGTCACAAAATTAACTTGTGCTTAACCACAGCCTTTATCGACAGATGCAACTCCTTTCACATAATCTATTCTTGACAGTCGAAATGTTATTGTTAATTCTGATACAATCAGGTTTAGTCACCGTTTGTTATCACTTACTGTTGGTCACCTCATTCTGAAATGATGTTGGAAATAACCATTTTTTTCATACAGCTTGAAAAACTTAATATTATGTCTATTACATCAGTTGTCCAACTGGCAAGCGGGTGACTTACTTTCTATAATTTAGTACATTTTAGGTGTTATATTAGAGACATTTTCTCAACATTTCTTCAGTTCCAAAGTTTTAATGCTACAAAAAGTATTGAAAGAAGAAAGTCAAAATACAGAATTTGGATTACTTAATTTTTTTAAATTATATCCTACTTAGTCTGAGCCAAGTAGGGGTAACATTTCGAAATTTTAAGTAACTCAATTTTGTAGTTTAGACTTTCATGTTTCA
>NW_013673097.1:35715-39588 GCF_000517525.1 Limulus polyphemus | reverse complement strand
TGTTAAACCATTCTTTCATTTCGTTCAGTCAGTCCTGTACTTTTAACCAGGATTATCTTGTTAAACCATTCTTTATCTCGTTCAGTCAGTCCTGTACTTTTAACCAGGATTATCTTGTTAAACCATTCTTTTATCTCGTTCAGTCAGTCCTGTACTTTTAACCAAGATTATCTTGTTAAACCATTCTTTTATCTCGTTCAGTCAGTCCTGTACTTTTAACCAGGATTATCCTGTTAACTTCTTTATCTTCGCAATTATGATTATCCTGAACGTGACATAGTATGTATGTATATATTATAACGCCCCCACGACTGAAAGGGCGAGCATATTTTGGTGGGACGGGGGATTCGAACCCGCGACCCTCAGATTGCGCCCTAACCACCTGGCCAGGCTGGGGCACGTTAATTATATAATGTCACTGAATGGAATGGGCTATTGAATCATGCAAAACGAAACAAATACACAAATAGAGTAAGTATTATACGGTTATAATGATATTAAAAAAAACTGTTATTTGTAGGGAGAAATGTTTAATATTAAACTCAAGGAACGAGTCTAAATGTTTAATTTAAAATTTGTTTCTAGAAAAGTGTTTAAACATCACGTACTAGTAACTTTTTAAATCCGACGACGACGTCTTATTTCAACAATATTCTAATATCTACTGATTTATTATCCCAATTCGTCTTTTTGAGCTCCAACTCTACTGAATTTTCAAGGCTTGTTGAAGCAGCTAGAAATATAACTTGTCACATATCTATAACTTTAATATCAGCCTTGAATGTTCTAGGTTGATATTAATTAGAAAAAGTGGGTTAGCAGGATCTCTAATCGTGCTCCAATAACATAATTACAAGAGCCACCAGGTGTTGGAGCTGCACGCAAAATCAGATTTGTGTTTTAACAATTTTATTCCCGTTGTTTGCGCTTGTTGTTATTTCTAATATTAAATTGATAATAGATATAGGGAAGAAAGCTAGTCAACAGCACCCACCGTTGATTAGTAGGATTTGACCTTCACTCTTATAACGCATCCATAGCTACCAGAGCACGAATTTTTCACACCTTTTGCTAGTAACTTAGGGATGAGGGTGGGCTTAATGGTATATTATAAACATTGATACGTATTTACACACACATTACTGGTTTTTTTTTTACTTGTGTAGAATTATTTCTAGTGTTACGTGTTTCAAAGTGTCTGTTAGAGAAGCATCGAGATCAGTGTTCCCTCTAGGCTGCGTGGCTCCAAAACAACCAATCATGTGCCGCGCATTTCATTACTCTAGCCGCGCACATCCTTAGTAATGGTGTGGAGTCTCAACGTTGTCGGCCTTAATGACCCTGGCAGTCGATAGGCCTAAAGCCCAAATAACCAACTAGTAGCATTGCAAAGCGGCCTAATGATCCAATAGGGTCGATGATCTAAAAATACCCACCCACTCCTAAAAAAAAAAAAGGGGTAGTGCACATCCGCACATTCCCTGATAGTGGTGCACATTGAAAAATAAGAGGGAACATTGATCGAAACCAGAGTAATTTCTGCGAAAGAGGAGTCACCTGTTTTAATCACTCACACCACTATACAATAGTGTGTTGTCTGTCAGTAAAAAATGATATCACATAAGGGAAGTTTAACTTTCCAATTTGTACTGTCGTGACGTCAGTAAAACGTGCGCATGCACTCTGTAGGCTGCAACACAGCATGACGTATGAGCTTCTAGTACATGTAGATTTACAAATACAGGATGCTTGGAAATAATATTTCTAAACAAAAGCAAATTGCTCTGGTTAGAGGACTTTTCACTCACTATATACACATATAAGTGTGTGTGTCTGTGCGTTTTCTGCCCAACTTCCTGGTTATCTTGCGAGTACATTTTTGAATAATATTTTATTCTTGGTTGTATGCAAGCGATGAGCTCCACCTGACGGTTGCTAAGGATGAATCATTCTCTTCAAGTGTTGATGCTATTAAATTTCGCGAACTCATGTACTTGTATTTTTGGTAGAGTTAATATTTTAAAACTATTTACCAAAAAGAAGGCAGTCAGCATCATAAGAACATCCACCACCCACGCTACAATATTGACTGGCACAACAAGTTAAAGTGCAAAGCATTACCACAGATCCACCCAACACCCCTTGTTAATAACTGTATAAGCATTATATTTTTAATGTGAACTTTTCCTTTATATCATGAAACTTATCTTGCTC
This sequence comes from Limulus polyphemus, assembly GCF_000517525.1. Classification (NCBI taxonomy): domain Eukaryota; kingdom Metazoa; phylum Arthropoda; class Merostomata; order Xiphosura; family Limulidae; genus Limulus; species Limulus polyphemus. The sequence goes on along the minus strand of NW_013673097.1, from coordinate 37,374 downwards.
CATTAGCCTTACAAGACTTTGTCGAAATGATGTCTCTGGTGATCTAAAAGCTATGAAAGACTTTAAAATAAGCTTCTGTTATTTCTAACTCATTTCTGCTTTTTTTCAAACAGGTTTTAGGGGGAAAAAAAGGGATAAATAATTCATATATAGGTTAAATATATAAGTTGAGGTTTTCATAACAGCGTGTTTAATGTTATTTTACTTTATTTTACCAAATGTTATTTGATGAGGTTGTATTTTGAGTTAACATATTTTACACTAGTAAATATTATTTCTCTGTACTTGAGGATTATTTATGGACACTACCCCCCCCCCCTCAAAAAAAAAAAAGACGCTTTAAAATGTCAAGGGTTTATTACGCAGCTTTACGTTAAAGCCAACAACAAAACATTCATGATAATATAAAGATGTCTTCATCAATTTCAAAAGATGTTTTCATCCAACACATTGATTTATTTGTTTAAAAATTGAAGGAGTTCAAGCTATGTTGTCTCAAAATTCTACAGGTTTAGTTGTGTTTTTTTAGAATTCTATAGGTTTGTTTGCGTTTTTTTCTTTTGGAAATTTTCAAGAAACACTTTTCTACATGCCTCTCTACTGTCATTTTAATTACTTCGTTAGTTAGTTTCATAAGTTCGGGCTACTCTGTTACTACACGAGGGCTATCTGCGCTAGCCGGATAATTTAGCAGTGTAAGACTAGAGGGAAGGCAGCTAGTCATCACCACCCACCGCTAACTCTTGAGCTACTCTTTTACCAACGAATAGTGGGATTGACCGTCACATTAGAACGCCCTCCACGGCTGAAAGGGCGAGCATGTTTGTTGGGATGGAGATTCGAACCCACGACCCGCAGATTGCGAGTCAAGCGCCTTAACCACCTGACCATGCCGGGCCGTGCGGAAAGGAGAGTCTTTGGTCATAGTGACTCCACTGACGTCACACAATTCGCGATACAGACTGCAGCGATTTTCCAGGTCCCTTTGTTCAAATATTTTACAAAAATTGTCAAGTTATTTCCCAACATTCCTATGGTGGAACTCAAACTCGAGAGATGTTTTTATTTTTATAATCATATGATCCACAGCTGCTGAAGACCGAGCACGTGAGCTATTTTGTTGGGAAGCGATCGTGTTTCAAAAATTGCAGTTTAATCTGGACTTTACAGTCACACCATCACATCTTTGTTCAAGTGGTACAGTGCAGCACGGTCTATGTTCACGCACGTGCACACAGTCGACCTATTTCTCTACTTAAACATTTACATTCAGGCATAACCACGGAACGGTTGGTGTAGAATCAGTCTTGAGAAGCATGATCGCGTTTCTCATATAAAATCCGAAAGCCAGAGCGTAGCTCATAAACTTAATATGTTGTTTAATGCATTTGTTTGTAGTTAAGCGCAAAGCTACACAAAGGGCCATCTGTGCTCTGCCCGTCACGGGTATCGAAAACCCGGTTTCTAGCGTTGTAAGCCCGCAGACGTTCGCTGTGTCAATGGGGGGGGGGGTTGTTTAATGTGAAGATCCACTTTTTCTTATCACTTAGTGATGCACAATCCGCTTCATTTATTTGTATAATTTCAACTATTAAATAAACAAAGCACAATGTCTGTCCCCCTCCCTTTCCCACCCGTAACTATACCTTGGCCCGGCAT
>NW_013673097.1:29475-34799 GCF_000517525.1 Limulus polyphemus | reverse complement strand
ATTGTGTAACTTTGCGCGAAATTCAAAACAAACAAACAAACTGACTATACAAATCCTGCCCTTAAGGTCTGTGACGGGAACTGAATGAGTGTAAGTTCATGAGAATTTTACTTCATTAATGAAGAGCCACTTTGGAAAAAAAGAAACACAAGTAACGATTTAGAAATAACTTGAGTTAACGTTTTTTAATATATGTGTAATTACACCATGATTGTTTGTTTGTTTGAAATTAAGCACAAAGCTACACAATGGGCTATCTGTGCTCTGCCCACAACGGGTATCGAAACCCGGTCTCTAGCGTTGTAAGTCCGCAGACATACCGCTGTGCCACTGGGAGGGGGCAAAACAAAATGCATATATTCAGTGTGGCAAAAAAAAACGTTTTTGTTTATCGATATGGAATGATCAAAACCTGATGTTTTATGTATGAATCTTATTTGTAGTTTTACATAAACACAGACATTGAACTGTTAACACAGTGTGTTGATGGTTGTAGACGTGTCAAAGCAGAGGTTCTTATTTACATTTCCTATATATATTCAACAAATCACTAAAGCATTAACTTCGGAGGAAAGCAGCAGTGGAAAGAATGCAGTGAACGAATCGGAGAAGGGGAGGGGGGGGGGGTATCTACTTGTGGTGAACTAAACTGCGCGATTCTTGGCCCAATTTTCAGCATGAGTATTTTTTTTTTTTAGTCGAGGTAAGTACTAAACAAGTACTAAGTTCTAAACAATTTTTCGAATTTTACTTATTGTGAAAATAAAATAATTATCCGAACCTGCTACCGGTTTAACGAGTTCACTGAGGTGAAATTTATAGCTGATCGAAAACGTTAGATATTGTTTTGTTTTTGTAATTAAGCAAAAAGCTACACAACGGGTTATCTGTGCTCTGGCCACCACGGTATCAAAACCCGGATTCTAGAGTTATAAGTCCCCAGATATACCGCTGTGCCACTGGGGGGGGGGGGCATTAAATATTAATACAGTAATATAGTTCCAGCGCTTTGTAAGAGTATTAATTAGTTTGATTATTGTTAAGTGCTCTTCTCACCACTGGTATCGAAACCCGATTTGTAGCGTCGTAACCTGCTGCTAACCGCCGAGGCAAGAAGAGTATTGAGAAAAAGATAACCGTTTTGATTTGTCAATTATGGTAACAAGTAAAAAAAATGACTATTTCGTCGTTTAGAACATCACTCATATAAAACTAATTATCTTGCCTATCTCCGAATGAAAGTGGGACATCTTTTGTCGGCAGATGTCCTTGTCGGATTTTTATTTGTTTCAATTTTCAGATAAGTCGTTGAACAAGGAAAAGCAAAAATCCTTGTTACATTTAGGGATTTAAACCAGTTAAACCAGTGACGTTAGAAATTCACGTACATAATAAAGTGCATAATTGAACCAGACGAACATAAATCCTGTGGTCCTTGTGATTGGATATCACAACACATAGCAACAAATAGGAAATTATAGTTCCTAATATCCTCGGGGTAGTTTATTTTTCAGCCACAGTAAAAAAGATAAAATTTGAAAACGATGTTAGGACTTTTTTCACTTTAAAAAAATGTCCATCGAGAAAACAAACGCACTATTTTTATTTTTTTATGTTTTTAAAAAAAATTAATATTAGGTAATTTCATTTATGGAAAATTACCAAAGCTGTGTAGAAGGTAAGTTTACAATCATTACCTGATCACGTGCTTTACCTTCATTGGCCAATCTGTGTTTTTAGCCACGCCTTTTTACCATAAAGGGATATTCACAACAAGAAACAGCTCACATGTTGGCAGTGTTGGATAGAAAGAACGCTGAGGAAAGGCCTCTACGTCAAGAAGTATTTAAGGCGATTCATTGGTAAGAATTATTTAACTACTATTTAAAAGGAGACTGTAGAATAAACATTTAGACAAGCTCCAAATAAAATTAATCGACGCGAATTACTACGAAAGTTTTTATATCCTCCACTAGGGTGTGGGCCACATATTGCATCATATATAATTGTTTTATGTTTAGGCCCGTTACACCACCCAATACAAAGAACTTGCCAAAGGGCGGAGGATGTGTGAAATCGAACATTTTAATGTAAAATGAATACGGGGGGCAATAATAAGCACTGAGGTTAATTTAAATATTCATGATATTTTTGTTTATATTTTTTGTGACTTGTATGTCATTAAGGGCTTTATAACTAGCAAATACATAGATCAACATATAATTTGGTGTATAAATATTTTATAATTATACACTTAAAAAGCCTATGGTTTCACCATCGGTAGTTCTAGGGTTAAGAAAAGTGTTATATCTGTCCATATTGATTATATTAATCCATTTTTGGACCTTTTATTTCTATACTTAGATTAAAACTGCGATCAAATAATTCTGATTAGTTTTAAATTCTCGAATACTTTAAAGATCGATATCCCACTTTTGATTTAAAAATAAAAGTTAACTTCTATTTTGTTAAAATCACCTGCTTTAATTACAATAAATATGTAACCCTTTAAGTTCGTTTCCACACTACGGTTACCGTGGTATGACGTCATAATGTAACCTTATGGTTTCTCACAAATGTCGAGAAAGAGTGTGACTACGCCATTTGCGGTAAAAGTACTCGGTGGTAAACTTAGAAGTTAGATTATTTTATGAAATAGAAGTATAATAGACTACAATTAAAAATTATTATTGACCGATAGTGATAGGTTTAATAATAATAAAGTCGCCGTTAAGATTGGTGTTGCCTGCTTTCTGTGAAGTATAACGTTATAGGTTTGGAGTTAGACGTTACTAAGTCGTAGGACTGAAAGTAATTGAATTGGGTGATGCAATGTATGTCAACGAGTCGTTACCTGTACAACTGTGACAGAACAGACATCCAAAGTTAACTTACGGTGTTATAAAACGAAAATAAAATGCTTGTTGGTACTGCAAGATATAGGTCATTCTTTTACGATCGACGTATTTATTCCCAGGTAAAATTCTTACGATAATTTTAAGTAGAATTATTAGAACTAGCGCCACCTATTGATATTTGTAAGATAAAATATTGGGTGTGGAAATCGAATGTGTTAACTTGGAGGCAGTTTTTTGAAATATTTTGTTTGGTTTTATAAAATGTTAAGAATCTATAATGAAGAAAAACAGCTCAAAGAAAATGTATTTCGTGAACAATATAACTGATGTACATATATTGACTGGGATAATTGTAAAACTATATGGTGTCAAAATTTAGAGTATCCTAGGAAAGGGATCGACTATTATAAAGTAAATTATATATCTTTCGTATAGTTTCGAAACCATATTTATTTTTTAAGATTAAATATTTGCTGATGAAATAATTTTATGTCTCACCAAGCTGTGGTTTAAATGATTAGGGATTTTTAGGCATTGTATTACTACTGATACTAGCGCTAGATAACTAAGTCATGTGAGGTCAAAAACATTCTAAATTTATGAAAATCACATTAAAAATGCGATTTATCAACTTTTTGATCTAATTTTTTTCTCTTTAACTATTGCGATTTTAAATGGTGTCAAATCAACTTACCATTTTCTTACTATTACGAAATTAGTTGTTAATTTTATATTTTGACTTTGAGATAATCCCATATTTCATTTTTTTTTGTTCGTCATTTAAATACAGATAATCTGGCTCCAATAATAATAAACATTCCTTATGTACTTGTATAGGTTAAATTGTTAGTGGAGATTATTTCCCAGCGTTGTCATCTAATGTCCAGCATGGCCAACTGTGAGAAGAGGCTAAGAGCCCTGTTTCGGGGAGCAGATGCTGTTTGCTTTGATGTTGACTCCACAGTTTGTCAGGATGAAGCTATTGATGAACTTGCAAAATTTGCTGGAAGAGAGAGAGAAGTAGAAGAAATGTAAGAATTAAACATTTGTAAAATTTAAATGATAAATATCAGTGTCTTGTAATGCAATTAGCTATTGATATTAAACATTTGCAAAATTTAAATGATAAATATTAGCGTCTGGTTCAAATTAAAGAAAACTGTTATTTCAATAAATTGTTTTTTTAGCTTCTTTGAGAGGATAATCATATTTCATCTGCTGTTATTGGTACTCTTTACAAAGTTCTTATTTGTGTGTTATCATTGTTAACCCTAAAATATCTAGCCTTTTTTTTTAATGTTGCCTTTCTCTCATTACCAAAATGTTTCTAAAATGCATAATCATTGATTTGATAATGCTTTTTCATCAGAAAGTATGAAATTTAAAATATTCTTTATAGTATATGGACTACAAGGGATTATTTGGTCCTTCAAGGCTGATAATGCACACTCGTTTTTATGAAAGAGTGAACATAAATTTTTTAAATATTTCTCTTTATTTTCTGTGAATTCATTGATTCCTCCCTTAAATCCCTCCACTACTGCCAGTGACACCTCATTCCATGAACTAATCACCTCATTAAAAAAAATAACTGTCCTTATTGAAGCCCAGTCCGTCTTTCTTGTGGCCTCTCATCTGTTATCTTCAGAGTACAGCACAAAGAAATAAGAAGCTTTTATCCTATTAATCTTTTGGATAATCTTGTGACCTTTAGAAGTCTTTTTCTCAAGAGAAAATAAGTTAAAGAGTTCTTAATCTATTCCCAGGAGACAATATTTCCATCAGTGGAATCATCCTGGTAGCCGCCCTATGAACTCTTTTTTTTTTTTTTTTCCAATAAGTCATTATCCTTTCTTAGACAGGGAGACCAAAGCTGAATACAATACTCCCAAGTGGCTTGTAATGAGAGATAATTAACCTATTTTGACTTATAACCAGTATGCCTATAAATACATCCTAAAATTCCATTTAGCTGTACTACTAGCAAAGTAGCACTGCTTTGATGGCTTGAGTAAGTTATCCACTACTGCCAACATAATTTTTTCTAGTCATGCTACTGAGTGGGATCCCATCTATAGTAAATATGTGATCCAAATTATGATAACCCTAATGCATTACTTCACTTAATTAAAGGTCATACACCAAGTGTTTGGTAAACTTTCCAAATGATTTATTCTTTTAAAATGTAGTTAATTAGTAGATATTGTGTTAAATTACTTTTTCACTTGTTTCCCATTACAATTTTAAATATAATAGTTTCCCTTCTTGTAAATGAGGCAGAATTGTAGTATAACAAGTAAAAAGTAGTATGTTTTAGTATGACATTTAACATAGTGAAATGCATTAATTACTTATTCCAGTTATTTTGCCATTATACTGTTTTATACCAGGAGATCTTCAATGTCAAGTTATCAGAAAAAACGGCATACACGTAATTCGTGTCTGTACTTCATCTAGGAAACTGTA
>NW_013673097.1:28221-29024 GCF_000517525.1 Limulus polyphemus | reverse complement strand
ACACACACACACACACACACACACACACACACACACACACACACACACACACACACACTATGTACTGTGTATTTTGGGATTATGAGAGGTTTATAATTTCATCTTCGTATTATGATGTATATATTAATCAAATTGTAATTAATAATAAACTTTCTTGGTCTGAGGTTATCATGTCTGTGCATTAGTTGCTGTCTTGAAGCAGCCTTCTCTCCATCTTTCCATTTTCATGATCAGTTTGTTCCATTTTTTTTACGTTCTTATTTGTAGTTTTTAAAAAATAACTGGTTTCTCTCTTTAGCTTCTCAACAATCTGATTCTTATTACAACTTATTTTTATATTGCAGTAATCACTAAGATCATATAAATTACTTCTCAACCAGATTGTAACCAAGACTTTTTTTTTTTGTCTGTTCTGTTTGACAGGACTCGCAAAGCTATGCGTGGTGGTATAACTTTTAGAGATGCCTTATCAAGACGACTGGATTTAATTCAACCTTCTGTTGCCATGTTAGAAGACTATTTGGAAACCCATCCACCACTATTTACTCCTGGAATTAGGTGTGAAATTAAAGATGTCATGTTTGGGCAAGGGAAGGGTGATCGTACAACATGTAAAGAAGATCTTGTAAATCAAATAAGTAATTTACTGTAAAGATTAGTTGAATATACATGTGTGTATGTACATATATGTTTCTGTGTATGTGTATACAAAAGAAAACAATTTATATGTAAAAGTAATGGCACAAAAATTTATTATGTTCATAGTAACACACACACACACACACACACACACACACACACAC
>NW_013673097.1:20915-28211 GCF_000517525.1 Limulus polyphemus | reverse complement strand
CACACACACACACACACACACACACACACACACACACACACACACACACACACACACACACACACACACACACAAGAAAATTAAAAATTATACCATTCATCAAGATAGTACTATATGTACTTCTGCATGGTCCCTAAAAGTGTTCTCTTTCAAGAGTAAATAAAACCAAAATTAAGAGTTAACAAATATTTTAGTTTTTTGCTTCTTAAATTCGTATCTCATTGCTGTTTTGTAGCCTACGGAGTGTATAATTCTTATGATTTGTAGCATGTGCTTGTTTTACTGACGTCACGAAAGTACAAATTGCAACATCCCTTATGTGACATCATTTTAGTGTCTATTGACTGACTGACTGACAGACAACACACTACTGTATAATGGTGCAAGTGGTTAAAACAGGTGACCCCCCTGCAGGCAACCTTTGGTCCCTTTTTTTGGGGAAGCAAAAAGTATAAAATCTGAAGAGTAATTTCCACAGCAATAGTTCTCAAATGTAAACATTTTCCTTTAAAAAAAATTATAGATTTTGTAATTTCTCGACAACTGTTATAATTTTTTATTTTCTTGTTTTGTGTTTGTGTTACTGGTGCAGTAGTGGATAAATGTGTTTTGTTTTCTATATTTTTTCATCATTTTTTTATATGGTGCTGGCTTTTTGCCTATACATACACGTATCGAGATACTTAGAAACAATTATTAAAATTCAATAATCGTCAGCTATTGGGTCCAATATCCATTCTTAGATTTAAGAAAATCATTTTTTTGTCAGAACATATGCCATTATTTAATTTTTTTTTCTTCATTTATTGTTATATAACTCATAATGAGTAACCACATATCCGGGGACACATGCCACAATTTGGGAAACACTAATCTTGGGTATGTTCAAAAAGAATGAATAAAATATTATTATTATTATTATGAATGTTACACTATTAATCAATATTTACCTACACAGTAATAAAAATTCTATGATCAAGTTTGAGGTGATTTTTTTTTTTGTTTATTTTAAATGCTATTTAAGCCATTAATTGGAGATTGTTTAATGCGAGATTCTTAACAAAATTACATTTTCTGTTAGTTGTATTTTACTATACGCTGTCTAATTGTGATGCTCATAAACAGTATTGTAAAATCAAAATTACTTGGTAAACTACACGTTATGCTAACGAGTGTATTCCTCTGACAAATCAGTCAATACAGAATGTTCCTGTCTGTAAAATTTTGAAAGGCCTTTTTTTTTTGATAAAGCAGCTAAAGTATTCGTTACATTCAGTGGTCTATGTCTGTATTACAGAGAACTTGTGAAACTTCTCCATCAACACGGTGTCCATGTATACTTGGTATCTGGAGGATTCCAGACCATCATTGAACCCGTTGCTCGAGAATTAGACATTCCAATGAAAAACATTTTTGCAAATCGCCTCAAGTTTTATTTTAATGGTAAATATCGAGAAGGAAAGAGAAAATTACGTTTTTTGTATGTATTTCATAAATTCTTGTTTTTTTTATATTTAATTTGGTAATTGGGTGTTATAGATTTTTCTCAATTGTAGGTATTTTATTTTTTGTTAGGTTGAGTTATTAAAAAGCAGCTTAAGAGTAAGTGCTGTGGGGTTAAACCTTCAGCTCAGTTGGTAGAGCCTGGCATGTGACTGGTGTCCTGTTCAAATCTGAGGCAAGGAATCTATATTAAAAAAAACAACAACACAACTTTAGCTTGAAACAAGCATTTACTTAAATTAAAACTTTTTTTCTTTGGTATTGTAATGAAAGAAAAAAAAAAGTCTTTTTTTTTTCTTAAAACAGTTACTTTGATCATTGACTCAAATAGTTTTAAAAGTACAATGTTTAACTACCAATAACATCTTAAAAACAATTACAAATTTTAACTAAGATATGCCCTATATGTAAAGCCAACCTTTTGATTGTGTTAGATTAATTCAGGTGTTCTGTTAGAGCTATGAATTGAGATTGAAGGTGATTCTAACCTGTGACAGTTTTATAAACTGTTTATTTTTTGTCTTTTTTTTATTACACAATGATCTTTTCTGGCTATACAACATAATTCAGTCATTGAACGAATATTTGTTTAAGACTTGCGTAACTTAGGTAACCATGAACCGAATTTAGGAATTTTTTAGAATAAAAGATACTGAAATGTTATTATTGAAGCTCCTCTAGACTATAATATCTTGTGTAAATGCATAAATTAGAATTCCTTTTTATCCTGAGATTTGTCTTTGATATTTCAGTTTACAATCACTAATCAGTGTTTTTGTTTTAGGAGATTATGCTGGATTCGATGAAAACCAGCCAACATCAAGGCAAGATGGAAAAGCTCAAGTTGTTAAGTATTTGAAACAGTATTATGGTTATCAACGATTAGTAATGGTAGGAGATGGCGCTACTGACCTTGCTGCGTGTCCTCCTGCTGTACGTATTGTACATTAATATAAAAAATATTATTTAAGAGTACTCTACTTATATAAAAGTGTAAATAATGACATGATTTAAAGAAAGAATTTTAGATACTTTTATGTTTATTGATGGCTTAAAAATGTATAATGTTGCATTTTCAACCCATTGTGTGACAAAAGAATGCTTTAAGTCATACCGTAAGAAAAATTTTGCCCAGAAATCAGTTTAATAACTTTAAGACCACTTAATACCTTTTTTTGTATTTTATTATTTTACAGTGCTTATAATATTCACATGATTATGCTAACAACAGTGTTTGTTTTTCATGAAGACTGTGGTAACTCTCCCACAGAATGATATTCTATTCAACAGTGGTTTCAGAATGTAACCACCAAAGACGTTATGTAAAAAAAAACTCTTAGGTTTTAGCTGTGCTGTTAGATTTTATTACTTTGATTTTTGCTTAAAAAAAAACAACCTGGTAGGAAACAATACTTATTTCAAAGTCTGATAAATAACTACATTTAAAAAGTTCTCTTCGTGTATTTGATTATGCAAAGAGTTGTTTTCACCAATGTGTTGTTTTTTGTGAGTTGCCTTATTTTTTTTTCTACCGTTTTTAGGATGGATTTATTGGATTCGGTGGAAATCAGGTGAGAGAGAAGGTTAAACAAGAGTCAAAATGGTTTGCTGGATGTTTCAGTGAATTAATAGACGAACTGAAGAAAAATTAGGCCTAAGATGAACAATTTGACTTCAGAAAACTCACATTGTTAATGGATTATTGTGCTGACATTTATTTAAAAAAAAATCATTTATTGTTGCCCATTCACGAAACAATATATGTTTTAAGTGCATTGTTTAAAATTTTCATAGATCCTTGTGATAAAAAATGTATTCCCAACATCAACAATGAAGAAAGTTGGTTTTAAAAAATGGAACGGGATGTGTTGACATTGTGACATTAATTGAACACCTAAACGTGACACTGGGGTGTGATAATTATACCTAAACTATCTTTACTATAGGCATTTTAATGTGTGTTATTACTAGGCCTACTTTCTTTCCTATGGCCAGGACAAACAAATTAAGGTATGTAGCGCAAGGAAGTTAAAATTATATTTGAATTTGTTTATTGAATATGATTCACTAAAAATTTGCCCCCCTCCCCCTTTAGATCACATGCTGGGATTGTATTATAATGTTTTTAGTAAATATTATCCATTATTTGTTGAAATTACTAGACCGTTTGCTAAGCCTAAGCCTTTCCGCTACTATACAAAAAACAAACCGTTGTCTCATGAATGAAGCATTTCTTTGTTCTTTTTTAATTTTATTTAAACATGCATTCGAACTGTAAGTAATTAATTTTGTCACCTTTCAGCTCGTTTATGAATGTTAAAATATTAAAATATAATACGTGTGAATTTAAGGGCAATAAATTAATGCAAAATATGTTGAATGGTTATTCTATTTGTTGAATTTTATCAAAAAATAAAATGTACGACGATATGGAATCGTGACCTAGTAAACTTTTCGGTACTAATTTGAGATAAGTTTTTTTTTCTGTGGCTTAGCGGTAAATATAAAGGCTTACAACACTACAAATTGGGTTTGAATACACGCGGTGGGTAGAGAGCCCAGATAGACCATTATGCTTTGCTCTTATCAACAAACACAAAAACAAATTTAAATGAAGAAGAAAAACTTTAATAAATTTTGAATTATGTGGAAATCACTAGATGGCGCACTATTATCAATATGAACGATACGTGCTATTAAATTTTATTTCTAAAAACGCGCTTAATTTGCGAATTTAAAACTAGAATAAATATAATTTGAATACACCACCTTTAGTTGGCTCACGAAAAGTGTAATGCTAACAAATTCCAGTTCACTTCTAGCGAGGTAAGAAGGCTTGAATATAAACTACCATATTTATATATATGACGTTTGTTGTTAAGCGCTAAACTATAGAATGGTTTATCTGTGCTCTTCCCACTGCGGGTAACGAAACCCTCAGGTTTACTGCTAAGCCACAAAGGGGCGTGTAAAAAGTAACTCCATCGATAAATATCTAGGACCACCTCGCTTCCAAATAGTTGTTAGAGAAAATGGAACTGGATTAGTTATCGATGGAGTCCATATAAACACCATGGACTTTTTAAACTCGTTTTTCCAAACCATTATGTACCAAATAACTTCATTGTTTACGAGATCCCAAATAGTACACGAGTTTCTCACACTCAAATATAAACAAAAGGACCATTAATATTCTGATTAATGGCACTGATTATTGCTGGGATCCGATTTCACACAAACGTTTTGGTAAGTTTTTTTGTGCTGAATGATGTAACTGACAGAAGAAAAAAAAAACTTTGTATGATGCAAAAGGTCTGCCTCACCGGATGGAAGGCATACTCACCAGATGGCACCTAGTTATATTCACGTAAGAACCTCTAGAAAACCAAACTCAGTTGAATGTAAAACAACTTTTTGTTGATATTTTTAAATTTGAAGGTCCAACATTTTACTTCTGTGAGGTACCACGTTTATCAAAAGATGTTTTATTTTATAACACATCCGTATATTAAATATGTTTGATAGGAAGTATTAGTTTTACATCAGTGGTGGGAAAATGTTTTGAAAGTCTGATAAAAGATGCTTTGCAAAGTCATTTAACAAAATTTAAAATTTTGTTAGATAACATGGTTTCGCTAGGGGGGAGTCTTGCCTTACTAATCTTTTGACATTCTTTGCAGAAGTTATTACTTGTTTAGATGGAGGTAAGGCTATATATGGACTTTCAGAAAGGATTTGACAAGGTTTCACATGAAGGACTTATTAAAAAGGTTCTCACTATAGGAGCTTGGCACATTGGAAAGAAAACTGGCTAAATGGAAGAAAGCAGAGGGTTGTTACAAATGGGTTTCAGTCAAACGGGATTATTGTGGTGTTTAAGACTGTTAAGGGAATTAATAGTGTTAATGCATAATTTTTTGTTCAGCATTTAATGGCGAGAATAGTAAACTATGGGATATAAACAAGTTTGAGCAGCGTAGGAGTCATCTTCAGCTATATTTTTCTAATAAAGGGGCCTTTGGAGTGGGTTGACTTCAGTTGTGGGGGATGTAGTTAATTTAAGGGAAGACTTGATGAATATCTGAATGATAAGGAATGACTTTCAGTTACTTAGCGTTAAATGTAGTTGATGGAACGGCGTAGAAGGACCGAAAAGTCCCTTGTTGTTCTTCTATGTTACGAGAACGATATAAGCCCTGGAATGTGCTGCCATCTGTTAAATGTATTTGTAATCTTTTTGACTTGTTTCGTAAGGCATTATGTTACGAGACCTTGGAATGATTTTTCATTTCTAAAAATGAAACTTTTTGTAGAAAAGAATTAGGTTTAACATTCTCCTTTAAATGGGTTTTCGTGTTACTGATGTTTAGTTTTATTAGGATTTTCTTATTATTTCTTTGCACTTCTAAGCTTTTGAATATCCAGTTCGTGGCTTCAAAAATGACTTTAATGGTCAAACGCCCTTTTCAGTAAATGCATCATTGAATTTAATTAGCTCTGGTTGTTGTTTAATTAAAAGTAAAACTAATTTTAATTGGTTTAAATATTTTTTTAAGTAAAAGCATCACCGAACACTGAATTAATTAGATGTAGACGCTGTTTGAGTAATGCCAAAACTGATTTTGAGTTCAAATTAAAACACGTTGTAACTTTAAATTATTATAAAATTTTAAATGTTACCTGAAATATAAACTAAATCTGATTGATAAGTACTTCTGAAACACCGCTTGACGATACCTAAGAAACATTTTCCAACCATTACGTTTGGCTAGCTTCTTTTATAAGTAAAACAAAATTTAAATTATGTATTTTGAATTTATGTATAAACTGTTAGCGTTTATGCCGAATTTAATAACCATTACACTGCACTCTTGGGTAAATTAAAGAATTGCTCTAGACATTTGTGAGGCGATATTTAGAATATCGTGATGTAACAGATTATCAGGTGAACAAGACATTATATTTGGTGTTATTTAGCGCCCTCTATGACAGTTGTAATTGTCACTGTTTTTGATGTGCTAGTTTTTTACTAAGGATATAATTATTCAGACGGACGAGAATAATAGTCCGAATCAATATACAATTAGTAATACTAACACTTCGTCTTAATCAGTACGTTAAACTATGTTAGTTTGTTTACAGTCACTGCGAAGCGAAAATTTTTAACAGCTGGAATGTTTACAACATTTTAACACTTCGATTTGTACCTATATTTTAACATCCCGTATAATAGTTATAATTTAACGCGTTATATACACACAACCTATGGAAGCTATATATATATATTAACGTGTTGTGTGGAAAATATATTTTTATGATTAATTTTAAAGATTAATTTCCAAATAAGGCGTCGCAATAATAAGTCTGTTGGTTTCGTTTTGTGTAGAATCACAATTTCATTTATTGTAAGTTATCACCTCACGATTTACTTAATAAATATTTCTATAGTCTTATCTGTCATGTCGAGTATACTGACGTATAACCTTCATGTATAGAGTACCCTAATCTCCGTAGTTCAGAGTACTATATAATCTCTGTAATCATAACCCCCTTACCTCAGAAAACACATAATCCCCATAGTTCAGAGTACTACATAATCCCCGTACTTCACAGAACTAAGTAGTTTCATGCACCACACGAGTTTTCTTATTTACTGATTTTTAAAATCAGAAGTAACTCACTTTTGTAGCTCTCAGTCAAAGAAGTTCCCGTTTACCAAAGTTCCTGTTTGCCAGAGTTCCCGTTTGCCAGAGTTCCCGTTTACCAAAGTTCCCGTTTACCAAAGTTCCTGTT
>NW_013673097.1:19288-20199 GCF_000517525.1 Limulus polyphemus | reverse complement strand
TACCACTGAGCTACCGAATGTTCCGCATGTTGTCCTTGTAATTCGAAACAAGTTTAGATTAACAGAAGGGTTAACTCGACCTTCTCATGCTTCGACAGCGCCATAGAGACCACCGACTTACAACGTTCAAGTCCGGGGTTCGATTCCCCGCGGTGGACACAGCAGATAGCCCAGTGTGGCTTTGCTCTAAAACAAACAAACAAAAAAAAAAAACAGCGCCATAATCAGTCACGTATACGAAATTAAGAAAAGCTTTAAATCACCTATGGTTCCGGACACGCTGTAATATCTGACATCATCACTGTCGTTGCTAGGATTTTTGATCGAAGCTGTGGAAGAAAGTACACAGTATTAAATCGATTGGAGTTAATGAAATTAATCTAATTATAAGTTTCGGTACAAAGATGTTTTTTGTTTCAAAATTTTAAATTCCAAATTTATCTCGGTAATTAGCGGTGTAATTTTAAACAAGATTTTAGGTAACGTAATCCAGTCAGTTTTTATGATAAAAATAAACGAATAAAAGTGAAGATGATGTTATTACACACATAGTTGTTCCAGCTACGTACAGGGTATGTATTTAAAAAAACAAAAACTGTTTATATTTTAAGGAACGAAATATCACCAGAAATCCTTTAAGTATTGTAAATTGTAATTCAGAAAAGTTTGGACACGATACAAGTTTGTTTAAAAATTATCACAGAAAGCGTACAATGGGCTCTAACTTTTAGTTGTTCTCGATCAAACATTTCACGCCTATTACTAAACTAAGATACTGCAAGCATCAGCTGCTCTGGACAGTGTTTATTGATCTTTGGAATATCCTGAACACGCGCAGTTTATTCAGATCAGCAATATCGCACTGTGGAGAGAGAGAAATAGAAGTATAATACAGTTTTTGAAATATCCTC
>NW_013673097.1:17280-18268 GCF_000517525.1 Limulus polyphemus | reverse complement strand
TTTTTTTTTTTTTTTTATTAGTCGAATATTAAAATTCGATTCTATATGTTTCGGTACTGCTGCAGCGCCCTCATTAGGAGTAAAAACCAACAAACAACTTATATACGACACTACAAATCAGCGATTAAAAGGGTATCGAAACCCGGAGTCTAGCGTTGTAAGTCCCCAGACATACCGCTGTGCCACTGTGTGTGTGGGGTGGGGGGGGGGCGATCAAAAGAAGATGGTTAGCAACTTTAACCAGCTATGCACGTATTTACTTCCCGGATTTTCATCCTTATTTAAAGCTGTTCTCTTCAGTTAATTTTATAATTTCGACAGATTCACGAATATTTTTAGGAAGCTGCATTATAGATTGACTTATAATTTTCATAAACAATTAATATTATGACTTGTTTTATTTACAAGTTTACCTAAAGCTGAGATACATGTTTTATGAAAGTCTACAGTAATTATTCTGTTGAGCTTATCTTACAAATTGGCTCAAACCGAAAAAAATAAATTAAAATTCGCGAATCTACTAAAATAATATTAAATAAACAAAAAATATCAACCTTATATACAGACGTGAGATCAGAAAGTTTGTTTGTTTGTTTTGAATTTCGCGCAAAGCTACATGAGGGCTATCTGCGCTAGCAGTCTCTAATTAAGCAGTGTAAGACTAGAGGGACAGCAGTTAGTCATCACCACCCACCGCCAACTCTTGGGCTGCTCTTTTTACCAACGAATAGTAGGGATGGACCGACACATTATGACGCCCCCACGGCTGAAAGGGCGAGTATGTTTGGTAGGACGGGGATTCGAACCCGTGACCCACATAATTGGTTAAACTAGCTAGACCTGTATTTTTATAGTTAATCTGTACAATCATAACTTTTAAGTCACGTGGTGCGTCTTTTTGTTTTACTCCTCATGATAGTAGTTTTTTTTTTGTAGTTAAGCACAAAGCTACAGTATGGGCTATCTGTGCTGTTCCCACCACAATCAT
>NW_013673097.1:1672-16280 GCF_000517525.1 Limulus polyphemus | reverse complement strand
AATTAAGCAGTGTAAGACTAGAGGGACAGCAGCTAGTCATCACCACCCACCGCCAACTCTTGGGCTACTCTTTTACCAACGAATAGTGAGATTGACGTCACATTATAACGCCCCCACGGCTGAAAGGGCGAGCATGTTTGGTGTGACTGGGATTCGAACTCGCACCCCTCAGATTGTGAGTCGAGTGCCGTAACCACCTGGCCATGCCGGGCCAAATCATTTTATTATACATTAAATGGTATAAAAGTTTCCTTCAAGATGTATCTTTTATTTTCATTAACATCAGGCATTTATCAGTGATTAGGGTTACTTCACTCCTAACCTTTCGAAAGTTCTATTTAAAAGAGGTCAAAGTTGCCCAGTAATTAGAACAGGTTGTATGCTTAGGATAATTGTGAATTTTCGTGTTATAACCAACCCATCTTGAGGCAATTCAATTAATAAAAATAAAAATATTTTTTTTATCCACACCTTGTATCGCTAAATAAAACTCGTGACACTGACCTCCGACTCCAAAGGTTCCACACTTCAAAGCAAATACCAATGACAGTTCCATCTGACTGTTTTGGTTCTGCAAGGCTTAAAGAAATTTATTTTTGTTGGTCATTGAAACACAAGGAGAGGCTCAAAATATATAGTAACAATTTTTATATTCAACGACCTTGTCCCAGACCTTCCTTGTGGCCTGTGACTACAGTTAATTAAATTACGAATACTTGTAATTTCAGTTGGCGCCTAAAATTGATTCTTTCTGGAAGGCTTACATCACAGGACTTTCTAACACGAGGTTCTCCTATTCCGCCATTATAAAAGCATGCAAAACACGAAATTTAGCATCTCGAAGAAAATATATCTGCAGTGATGAGGTGTATAGTAAAGTAAGGGGACGTATGACTCCATCGGCGATAAAATAGGATACTCCATGGCCGGCTACCTGTTGCATGTCGGAAGTACTGAAGGATGTTAAAAAACTTTTCAATGGAAGTAATAAAGGAACACAGCAATCCATACAGCTAAAGTAGGGACCTCTCTTGGAATTGCAAATAAAAATTTAGATGTAAAAAACCAACACAAGAGACATGTTTACAATCGTCTTCCAAAGCAAATAGCAGCAGAAAAACTGCCGAAAGTTAAAATTACGCTGCAGAGGAGTATTCCATAACAGAGGTTATCATGTAGAACTTCATCATCATTGGGTGGAAGAACAGAACAGTTGAGATACTAGAATGAATGCCTAGACCTCACACCCTCTATGACCCAAACTTGAAATTTTGTGTGGCTCCTCTCTTTTTTTTTGTTTGTTTGTTCACTTTGCAGTTTCTTAAAGTTTTGTAAAGATTACGTGATCCATCAGTGTGGTGACTACATCCACCCACACAAACATCCCACCTGCACAACCTTCACCCCCAACTTTCAACTTTACCTAAACACACCCCACCCTCACAGTTCCCTTGAAAAACACCTACACCTCCACACCCATATTAAGAAAGGTAAATGAACAAGTTAATAACACTGGGAAACAAAAACATTTGTTCTCTGCTACTACAAACAATATATCTGTTTCCGAGTAATTTGATGATGCTTATTCTAAAAAAAAAAATGTTGAAAATTACTGATTACCTCTAGTTTCGAGTTATGATGGATTTATTCAAAATATTCTTAAATATCGGGAAAATAAGAATTTTTTATTTAACAACTTTATTTATTCATTGAAAATTGCCTTTAAAAAATGTATACTCTGCATGCTTTGATAATATTCTTTCATGTTCATAGCATGAACAACAGGAATCGATGGCTTAGTGTTCCCATTGTGCAAAAGTATAGCTTTCAGACTAACTTTAGATGAGTCGATAAAAAGTCTCCATTCTTAAGTACCTAATTCTTCCATTAGTGCATCAACATTTGTACAGAAACACAAAGTATCTTGCATGCTGTATTGAGAAGCAAGACTTTGATGGCAGCTTCAGTAAATTGAAACTCATGTTCCTGGAAGTAAAAAGTTCCATTGTTGTAAACGAGAGCCAAGCAGTTCCTCGTGCTGCTTTGATAGAGACAAGTCATGAATCAGATAATTTAGCTCTTCTTGTGTGATCAGATGAGTCAATTTATGATGAGGTGCCACAGGAATGGAATTACTAGATAAAGATGATGAAAATGATCCACTGTCTTCTTCGAAGGATAACTCTTGTGTTTCTCAATTTGCTGGTGGATGTGGCACTGGAAGACCATCCTTATGAGGTACAGGTTTCATTGCAGATGCAATATCTGGATACTTAATGTATGTTTAGTTTTGCCTGAATATCCAAAAACATTACTCCTGCAAAAATAACAGTCAGTTAGATGATATTTAGGCTCACACCATATCATGGGAACTGCAAAAGGCATGCTTGCTCTCTTCTTATTCAGCCACTGTGTCAAGCCGGATGTGTAAACTGTACGCGGAGCCCAGTACTTTTCTTGGTCACCAATTTTACACCCAAAATAGTGCTAGTAAGCTACTTTTACTTTGTGTGTGATGTTTTCTTCGTGAAACTGTAATATATTTTCCATATATGTAGCAAAAACTGTTTGGATGACTGTTGCACTCTCAGACTTTACTTGAACTGGAGACAGCCAGCATTTCAAGTGATTTTCTAAAAATATATATAAAATAATTTATGTTTACAGAACTATAGTTTAAAATATTTAAAAAAACAAAGTTTTTAGAATTTGATTATATCGCGGGTATGATGCGAGGAAGAATATTCCACTTTGTTCTGACTGTGCGCGGAGCAAGGCGAAGTGACCAACTGAGTGAGTGAGAGGCGTCTGACTCCGCTCCTTTTATGCTCAGTCGAGGGACTTATGGAATGTTCTAGCAAACTGAGCACGCGAGGGTTTCGTGATTCTCGGGCGGAGCAGGTGAGCATGCTAATGAAGCAAAAGTGGTGCAATTCGCCACAATTTTATCGAGAACAAATAGCATCTACGAACAATATATTTGAAATTTCACACCAATACAGTCAATGATTGAAGCTATAGAAATTGTACGTCTTTTACCCATTAAACTGTCCGAGTAAACTTAATTCCACAGCATAAATCTATTGTACTGAGTTGATTGCTTGATATTATACATGGTGCTGATAAAATAATGAGATATTACAATATCCCAAAATCTAGAGGTGATGGACAAATTCTGACTACACTTTTGAAATAAGCACCATCAAATTACCTCGAATCACGTGAGGTTTCTCCGGTAGCAACTTTTTGTGCTGCCCAGTGTTTGTTTTGTTTTTATAATTAAGCACAAAGCTACACAATGGGCTATCTGTGCTCTGCCTACAACGGGTATCGAAACCCGGATTCTAGCGTCGTAAGTCCGCAGACAAACCGCTGTGCCACTGTGGGGCACTGCCCAGTGTAATCAAAGTACATTTTAAGTCGTGTCTGTTTGGATATGTTTCAAAATATTTATATTCAAGCCTCTTATGATTAAAAAACTTAATGAATTATTAAGTGAATTATTTTATCACAGGTGAAGAAGAAAAGCAGCAACCTCTTCCTAAACGTAACGCGCCCCCTGGAACATTTAATCTTATAGCTTTTAATTTAATTTTTCTTTCAATTTCGTTATTTTTTTTACGAAATGGTACGGAACTTCGGCTAGAATATCTTAAAACCGGTTTCTTGTTTTCTTCTTGCCTGTTTGAATGAAGAAAGATGTCTCAATTTATCCCTCCCTCTCTCTCTCTCTATATATATATATATATATATATATATACACACACACACACACACCGATTTATTATTTTTTAGAAACAGAAAACAACGAAACACAGTGATTCACCTAACCAAATCAAGCTGCTTTAATGTGTGGGCGAGTCGTTTCCTGTAAGATGCGAAGAATTTCAATAGCCTATAAAAGCGAAAAAGATGGGGCGACGAACATTATTTAAGCTTAGTGGGGAAAGCGAACCCATTTTTCAGCATATAGCGCCTAAAGCAGACCATTTCGGTATGGTAAAATGTAAACCATGGCCTATACGTGCTTTGTAAGAAAGCCAATTTTTGTTTTCGCTTTATTTTAAAGTATTACTCAAGCCGGTAAGTCTGTTTATCCATATACAATGACAGATAGAGAAACTTGGTTTCACTGTTATGTGAGAATGTCGTTCTGTAGTTGGAGATATTTTGGTAGTGATAAACAGACCCCAGAAGAAAAAAAAATCTACGTAATTTGCAGTGATTTGTGACCAGCTAATATCACTTAAAGGAGCCATTAAAGTCTTTAAATGGCTTTGCCGTGAAAGGATTTATAGTAGTGTTAGCGAGTTTGGAGAGATAGCAAATTGAAATCAAAAACGTTTACATAATTTATAAACGTCAAGTTAAGACACAAATATTAGGGTAGATACATTTTGAGTGCATTTATTGAGTTTTTCACATTCTTTTGTGGATCCCTCGTTTGGCGGGAAAGCTAAAAGCGTTCTCAGTCGTTTGTGAAAGAAAGAGGGAATGGGGTGGGGGTGGGGGGACATAGTTGACGCGGAACTCGTTTTTATGATAAAAACTTTACATGTCCCAAACTACGGAAACTAAATACGAATTAAGGTTTAAAAAACTTCACACAATTCAAAATTAAAAACTGGTCCGCTTGAAAGAAATTAAAAAAAACCTTAGTTTAATCGAGTTTAAAAACACATCAAAACTTAAATAAGTTTGGCCTCAATTGAACCTAAGAAAACTTCGGATGGAATTCAAACTCAAACCATTGTACATGAATCAAAACTAAGAAACACGACTTGCTTGAGAGAATCAAACTAAGAAACTTTTAGCAATTAAAAAACATATGCCAAATGATAACATCGTGTTCGTTCTCTGAAACTGTATCCCCAGTTTAGAATGTAACGTAAGAAAAAAAAACGGTTAATTAAAACCGTCGTAAGGGAAAGAAAATTATATTGTCTTCGTTTCAGTCAAACGACTTGCACGTTTCTGTTTCCCTGACAGAAACTATTTGTGTACGTTTTTAGGTTTCCCAAACGACTTGCACGTTTCTGTTTCCCTGACAGAAACTATTTGTGTACGTTTTTAGGTTTCCCAAACGACTTGCACGTTTCTGTTTCCCTGACAGAAACTATTTGTGTACGTTTTTAGGTTTCACTATAATCTCATTTGTTTATTAATCCTATACTTAAACAAGTTACATAATAGCTGCTATTTTCTTTGGTGCAGAGCTATACAACGAGCAATCTGCGCTTTGTGGGGGAATCCATCCCCGAATTTTAGCGTTGTAACATTTACTGCTGACCCATCGGGGGCTATTAACAACTACCGTGTGTGAATCTAAATGTGGCTTTGAAATAATGGAGGAAGAAAGACACAGGAAATTAAAGTGATAAAAATTAGAACTTAGAGATGGGAACGAGGGTATTTTTTCAATTACGCTATCGCTGATTTCCATATATTAGGAAATATTCAGCCAAAACCAAAATTAGTGATACAGAAATAACTATAGGGGAGAAACATAATACTTCATTTATGCAATAACTCAAGTGTAAGATTTATTTAATGTGTTGAGTATTGCCAGTAAGATTTATTTAATGTGTTGAGAATTGCCAGCAATATTTATTTAATGTGTTGAGAATGGCCAGTAAGATTTATTTAACGTGTTGAATATTGCCAGTAAGATTTATTTAATGTGTTGAGTATTGCCAGTAAGATTTATTTAATGTGTTGAGTACTGCCAGTAAGATTTATTTAATGTGTTGAGTACTGCCAGTAAGATTTATTTAATGTGTTGAGTATTGCCAGTAAGATTTATTTAACGTGTTGAGTATTGCCAGTAATATTTATTTAACGTGTTGAGAATGGCCAGTAAGATTTATTTAATGTGTTGAGAATGGCCAGTAAGATTTATTTAATGTGTTGAGTATTGCCAGTAAGATTTATTTAACGTGTTGAGAATGGCCAGACATCGAAAGCATGAGCTTTAGGAGTTCTGGCATGGAGGTTAAAGTTACAGAAACACTATAAAACCCCTGCTTAATTCTAAATGGAAATATATGTGCATTCTATGGTAAAATCTCGAAACTCTGTTTTTTGTCACAAAGAATCTAAGGATATGCCAAAACCCTCACACAAAACAATTTGGTCTATCAGGCTCCAACACATTCTTAATATATGGGTCTTAAATATGGCAATAAACACTCAAGTTTTGCCACAAGAAAAGAGTGATTGGTACCTATTAGATCAGTTGGCCAACGGGCAATGAAGATCAAGGGTAAGTCCACTCACATCTATTGACTGATTCATTAACAAAAATAATTAAGCTCGCTAGTTAAAAAAATCATTTTGTTATTCCCACATGAAAAATCAGATAATGAGGCATCTAGTCCCTACTTAACCCTAGTTAAGGGGTTGGAAACATATAGTATAGCCTAGCACTACAACCGTAACGGTGTTGCAATCATGTTCTTTAGATATGCATAGATAGTTTTCGTTTAGGCCTTATGATACATATTAACAAAAAGAAAGCATTGTAATAAAGATATGTTTAATATGTAGAAAAATATAGATGGATAATGCATTTTTTTTTGTATAACAAAGCCACACTGAGTTATCTGTCGTGCCCACTGAGAAGAATCGAGCCCCGGATTTTACCATTGTAAGTCCATAGACTTACTGCTGTCCCAACTGGGGACTTAAAAGGTGGAATGCAACAACAAATTGTATTTCCCATGCAAGAATATTAAACGTTATTTAAAATCACTAGAAGAAAAAAGTGAGAAGGAGACTGAAGTTAGATTGCATACTTAATATAATTTAACAATTCTGTATAGATTTGGATAGGATTAGAACATCTTTTATCATGCTGTGAGCCTAGTTTCAATATTTCAATTTAGACGTTCTAGGGAAGAGTTCTATATTTGGTGTGACGTTTCGAATATTTTTGAGATGCAGCAATGACGTCTGACGCCAAGAAATTTCATGAGGTCCCGAATAATGATGAATAATTCAAACTTAGGCAAAGAAAAAAAAGAAGAAAGAAATGGAGTAGGCCAGTAGATTTTAGTCATTTGGTGAGTTTCGTTACGGTCAGTTTAACGCTGTAAATGTTGAATCTATGTTTCACCAAAGCAGAGAACTCGCAAGGAAGTGTTTGCTTAGTTTTATTTGCGGGTTAGGCCTATCAACGAACGTAGCCTATAAAACTTGTACATTATGCTTGAAGAAATAAATTGCCTTCGTTATCATTAAGAGGACTGGACTTTGCATTATTTTTACCAAATATTTAAAAAGACGCCTTCTAACGATAGAAACAGTTATAACAATGGAAAAAGACGACTCACAGACATTTAGAGAAAATTAAATATTGTGAAATTCCACTTCAACGGTGTTATATTGCACCTGAACAAATATTTATTTCTGTAATTATAAGGGAATGTGAAAAGTTTTAGTTCACTAGGTGTTTCTAGAGGGACAAAATTCTGCACCCTTTCAAGTGCTGAACAGAACTGTTTTTAAGAGTGAATGATAGAGAAAAATAACACAAACAAAAATCGAGTGAGAAAAGTAAGAAGAAAAGTAAAATTAACTGAAAATAACATTAAAGAGTGAGAGGAAATAAAGGAAAAAACAAAAATGATCATAAAAGAAAAATTTGGTGGGACGAGAAGAAAAAATAGAGTCAAGATAAGGAGAAAGATATGCAAATATTATACAATATAAGGAAAAACAGCGTAAGAAACGATTAATAATAAGGGAAACTAAGAGGAGTCATGGAAACAATGTATATCACGGATGGCAAGTTAGGCACGAATTAGATTTGTACTTAAGGACTATAAATCTAGCCTAACCGACCGAGATAGTAACTATGATCTTTTACTAAGAAGTTGAAAAACGATAAAATAAAACTATTCGAGGTTGAAAATACAATGATACACTTTATCCCAGTCAGAGTATTTATCCTTGCTGTTCTGTTATTTTTTTTTAGCGAACAGCTACACAATGCTTAAAGGACTAAACCAAAACACCGCTACAACTAGGGTCGAATAAAAAGGAAAATAATTTATTGAATTTTAATAACCACAGAAATCCATAATAAAACTTTCAAACAGTTGGTATTTATAGTATATCACTTATAAAAACATAGTTTATAATCCGTGCCTGGCCAGGATTTGATACTAACGTTAATGAACGATACAACATGCCCTGCAGTGGCATAGCGGAGTGTCTGCGGCGTTACACCGCTAGAAACCTGGTTTCGATACCCGTGGCGGGCAGCGTACAGATTGCCCATTGTGTAGCTTTGTGCTTGATTACAAACTAACAATACAAAATAAATATCAATGCCATTAACCATTTCAATAAATAAAAGAATTAGAAGAAAATCCTATTTCCGAAAACAACAACAAAAAAACACCAACAATATTCCAAAATTAAAGTACTTCAAGATCAATAACAATATCGAGCAATAATTTGTTTTTACAATATTTCGTGAAGTAACTCGTTTCAGATCAAGGCAGGGTTTTTACTTAGTGGTTAGAACACGAGGTTACATCTCATGAGACCAATTAATTTAAATAATTTTCACAACATTAATATGTGTACGTTACCGCTAGGGGAAGCTTGTATCACTTTCGTAATACAAACATACTCAAATTCAACGTGCTCTAGCTAGAAAGTGAGTTAGCGCTTTAATATAACTACAGTTTTATAGTTGAACTTAACGATAGAAAGAATAGTAAATGAACGGTAAACAAAACTCTAACAACATAAAAGTAGAATTCGCTGTCTCACAAATGCGCTATCTGCGCTCTACTTACCACGAAGAATCTAACCCCGGATTTTAGCATTGTAATAAAAATATTTACAGTGAAAATAAAACATATTCACCTGTACTTCTGGTCTGACAATTATCCGACTCTGAGGTTTTAATTTTATCACTGCGATATTAACTTACCTCAGACTAACGATTTTGCTTTTAGTTTTAGTATTTTATTTCCTTTCCAAAATATTGCTCGAATGGTGTACACTGGTTACGGAGTCAAACTATGAATAATTATATTTATTATAATTTCCATAGTGTGTGTGTGCAAAATTATTCTAGAAAAAATAAAAGCTTGGTAGATTAGCTTTTGATTATAAATGAGTAATACTCCCGATGTTGGAATGCCAAATAAAACATAGAAACAACACGCCCTCTCATGGTGTATAGTGTTAGACGCCAAACTAAACAGTTTCGACGTTTTACGTCCTTATAATACAACGCAACAGGTAATATACAAGGCTACCAACTTTTTGAGTAATAGTAGTGTAAGTTTTCACTCATATTATAGAAATTATAATAAATATCTTTAGATTATTCATAGTTTGGAGTCTTAATAAACATTTTGAGGGGTCGCGTTAATCCAACGGTACGTACAGGCGTTGAAAGACGAGGCTTAGAACTCGAAGTAGAAACTAGAAACTCGAAGTAGAAACTTTATTAAAGGTAAAATATAAGAAACTAATTACTAAATTCCTACTACTGCAATACTATAGTTGAAAATATATTAGTGCTAATAAGGAAATGAGGTACTAGAAGTAGAAACTAACCTAGGTCTTGAACTTTGAAGGACCTTTAAGTTTGTTGGTATACTTGAAGTTTAAATTCGATGACGAGGAGTTTAAGACTAATAATGCTTTTCTTCATTACCTATTCAAGCCGTCTCCAAGCGTTATTATACTGAAGTTTGTTGGTAATTTCTTTTCTTCCTTTCATCAGAAAAACAACAGCAGAAAACTAGGTTCTGTAGCTGTTATGGTAACTACTGGAATGATTTTAGTTTAACTATAATATCTGACTAGAAGAAATGTAACACTCGATTGCCACCTGAACGATTGAAAGTCATTAGTTTAACTTGTTCACCACCAGCGTGAATGGACAACGATTATTTGGGATCCCTCTATCGGTGTGCTTGGTTATCGAGCCACGGTTACATTAATTTGTGATTCATTTAGGGCATTAGGAGATGTATTAGTCAAAACCTAGCCTGATTTCTTTTGTAGAGGTTTAATATTGCATTATTCTTTACGGGATTAAACCTTCTTTTATCGAAAGAAATAACTTGAATACAAATACGATGATGTCTCAAACGCCGAATGTTTATACAAAAGTAAACAGGCGTTTCAAGTAACCAAGTACTAAATTTGCTGAAATTAATCCCACATTTTGTGTCTGTTATTTACTTTAATTACAGTTGTTATCAAGCATAAACCCCAAATTACCTGCCATACGGTACCAATCATAGAGAATGTTTTAGCATAAAAACTAGTGAATATAAAGTGTCTTTTTTGTTAAATACAGATGCAATAGGTTCGATTTATTTTATAATCATTATTATTCTGGTAGTTCCTCTAGGTGGCTGAGATGATTTGGCAGCTTTAAAACTATTTACTACACAAAAGATTTCGTAGGATAAAATAAACTTAATTATATCCTAGTAGGGCGACATCTAGCACAAGTGGGAATGGGTATCTGATGTATAATAGAGGAAAATTCCCATAAAGACTTATTGTGAAGCTGTTTCAGATAAAAAAACACTAACGTTGTAAGCCTAACCTTTCATAGTGTAATACATCTAGTAAGTGTTGGACTGCTGTAGAACCAAACGTAAGACAAATAATAATATAAAAACTATCTTTTTTTTTTCAGCTATTACTTCAACATTGCTCTTCACGACAAATTATTGTAATTTAATATGTATTTTGTGTAAACTTTCATGAGCTTATTATGCAAACTGCGTTTTTCTTTCATGGGTTAGTCAGTCAGTGTTAGGTGTACTTAGAAAGTTGTCTGACCGTTGTGGTAAGTCTGCGGACTTACAACACTAGAAACCGGGTTTCGATACATCCGTGGTGGGCAAAGCACAGATAGCCTATTGTGTTGTATTGTGCTTAATTACAAACAAACAAACTATTTTGGCAACTCGAAACTCATCTTCTCCTTGTTTCAAGTTTGATCAAGGTCTCAAACTTTTCTTAATTTTCCATCCACTTTTTAATTAATTAAAACATTATCGAATGTCGAATACTTTCATTCCGGAAACGAAAGAAAACATTACAGAATTTATAAATTCCTTTGAGCTGAAGTACTTTACAATATCTAGGCACATGAGTCTACTGTCACTTTTATTACTTTCTACGGGTAAGGAAAAATCAGATTTGTATTTTCTAGAAAAAGTTGTGTTTGTATAAAAATGAAAATTCAAAATGCTCTTTCTCTTTTCTGTAAATTCGACACACAAAAGTTTATAATAAAAATAATGTTATGTTATTTTACTATCTAACACGAATATAAGGCTCGTTCTAAGAAGTCTATGTCAATGTTGTGGGTCCAGGCATGGCCTAGTAGGTAAGGTTCTCGACTCACAATCTGTGGATCGCGGGATCGAACCCCGTCACCGGACATGCTTGCTCTTTCAGCCGTGGGAACGTTATATTGAGACGGTTAATCCTACTATTTGTTGGTAAAGATTAACCAAAGAATTAATGATATGTGGTGTTGACTAGCCGCCTTCCCTCTAGTCTATCACTTGAAAATTAGGAACGACTAACGCAGATAACCCTCGAGTAGCTTTGCGCGAAATTAAACATCACAAAAATGTATGATATGCGACGAAGCCTTTTGCTCGGTACCAGAGCTCATCAGGTCGAAACTCTCTTTATATAATTCACTTATAATATAACAGCCATTATCATATTGTTTTAACGTTTTCTGTTATTGGTCTGGTTCTTATTGGATTATTTTGTAGAAAATAGTATAATCTCCAGTTTACTTCACAGTAGACGTTAAAAGTAACAGAACATGCTAATTTTCTCCTATTTACAGGATTGTTGTTTTGGGCGCTCGACTCATAATGTGTGGGTCGCGGTATCGAAATGCTACCCCTTTCATTATAATGTGACGGCAATCTCACTATTCGTTAGTTAAGTGTAACTCAAGAGTTGGCTGCAGGGGCTGCCGACCTTTTGCCTTCCCTATGACCGCCAGTTCAAAATTAGTGACGATAGCTTTAGTATCTTTGCCATGAACAAACAAACGTAAATCTATACTTCTCGTATCTCTTGCACGTCTTTGAAAGACAAACTGAAGTATGAAACTCGTTAACTGAATAACCAATCGGCATCTGGTCTCGCGTGACTCGTGTTTTTATATCGCTTGAATCATTTCCCAAGGTTTAAAGAAAATTCTAAACGTTGAGCTACCTGTCTGAATGATAATAAAGAAGACATATCCTTCAAAAAGTACATATATTTACATATCAGTCGTTTATATACCACCATAGCATTGCTACGGGGTCCGGGAGGAAAGGGGGGCCTGGATTAGGCTTATCACACGGCGTGCATACATACATATATGCTATAATGATGTTTAATGAGTACACTATACTGTTACCACAGCTACGATTCTAAATTATCTGATTGGTCAAAAATTGAATGTAAATAAAGAGCAGTAAAACGTCCCAATTTTTTTTTTTTTCTGTTATGGGGCACGTGACATACTATGCACGCCATTGATATACGTATGTATATGTGTACGCTACTTATAAATATGTATAAGGCCTTATGCTGACGAATAGATAAGCTGTTTGTGTGACGTTGTGTGACGTAATTAAATGAAAGATTTGTGGAAATTTATTATTGGTCTTATAATGACTTAATGTCACAAAACTAGCGATTAATAAATCACGATTCGCCAGCACAAGGCGTTATACACCATAATAATGTGTGTGTGTGTGCGAGGAAGATAGATAGGAACCCAAGGTTTGGGAGCCTTTTGATTGTGCCTTACTGTACTGATTCCTGATTGTAATTTCTCGTGAGTATAGTGTATTTATTACTAACTTTGTTTAGTTTTTCATATTTCAATATTACCTTGTTCGGATTTTATTTATACTGACTACTTGAAGTGCTCTTCTGGCCTCCCTCTTGTTGTGGAACAACCTGGAATTTTGGAGGAGACTGGACTTTCTGCCACCAACACTCGGACTAAACCCTATTCTCATCCGACTACTGACTCCAAAAAAAAAAAAGCCATCTCGCACGTCAGTATCATCATCGGGATATTCTACGCTGCTTCTGGACTCTGCACCTCCAGTTTCTGGACCTACCTATGCTGACGTCGCTTCACATGAACCATCCATAGAACCTTCAACTTCACCTCGTTCTTCTCCCACCACACCTTCTACTGTACCTTTCATGTCTTAGCCACCTCTGCTCCTTTGGATACAGGCTCAGCTTCTCACCTACAAGTATTCCTCCTCTCCAACATGGATGCTCAATTCTATTCCCCAAGTCGATTTTACCAGGATGTGTCCAAATTTTGGATTCGATCTAACATACACCAGATATAATGGCTTCATTGTGAAATCCCACAATGCTCAGATGCTCTACGTTGTTCCCAACACGATTGGTCTTGTCTACTTTGGGGTATCTACAACTCTTAAGCTTCTTTCTTCACCCACCTTAAAACAGCAACCTCCTCCACGGAGAAGTCCTCTCTTTTCTTGTGTTATCCGTGGGGTGGATCCTCTGCTTGCTGAATCACATATCATTTCTGAACTCGTGGAAGATGGTGTCTCTGTCAAAGCACTATCCGCAAACAGAGTGCCAAAGATCATACTTTCGTGGTCCGAATACTCGCCGTCTCTAGTGATTTCGTTGATCATCTTCTTCTACACGGTGCTTTTCTTTATCATCAACGTCATCGTGTGGAGCCATCTCGAACTTTACCTCCACAACCTATTCGCTGTGAACGTTGTCTTGCTTACAACACCCACACCACTACTCGGTGCCCAAATCAGTCCGTCTGTCCCCATTGTCGTGGTCCTCACCTTTCCCCACCATTGTTCCCACTTGGATTCTCCACTCATCTGCAACAAGGGGACCATCCAACTTACTCCTACAAATGTCGTGGAAAGCCACCCCCCTACTCCTGATGATCCCACTCTATCAAACTCTCCTACTTACTCTTGAAGATCTACTCCTTTTTCTCATCATCACTTTACAGAATATCCCATCGTCCTTTCATTCTGGATAGCATAAAATATGCGGCAAAGGTCGTGTTTCAAATTAAACTCCAAGCCTCATATTCAGGCCTCAATTCTCATTTCTGTTTTCGTCGCCCATGGGACCAAGCACCATCTGGGCGAGTCGCGACAGAATAATAAACATTATTTTCCTTAACATTCGTTTATTTCTCGCCAACCAGCTTTTACTCCCACCTCTTCTCCAGGAGACTGCTTACGATGAAACTTTCCTGAAACGTTCTCAAGTTGCTAAGTTATCTGGTGTTCACTTTCATCGGCACGATCATCCCAGAGGAGTAGGTCGAGGGGGGTGTAGTAATATGCAGTCGGAATACTCTTCCTTTTCGCCTCCACGCTCTTCCACCGAATAATTATCCTGAACACCTTATTCTCACAGTCTATTTCCCATCACGTCTTCTTACATTTGTCGCCATCTATGTTCGACCTGGTGAACCACTCCCTCATACTTTCCTCAACATGGTCGGGCTCGGCATGGCCAGGTGGTTAGGCGCTCGACTCGCAATCTGAGGGTCGCGGGTTCGAATCCCCGTCAC
>NW_013673097.1:0-1490 GCF_000517525.1 Limulus polyphemus | reverse complement strand
GCCCTTTCAGCCGTGGGGGCGTTATAATGTGACGGTCAATCCCACTATTCGTTGGTAAAAGAGTAGCCCAAGAGTTGGCGGCGGGTGATGATGACTAGCTGCCTTCCCTCTAGTCTTACACTGCTAAATTATGGACGGCTAGCGCAGATAGCCCTCGTGTAGCTTTGCGCGAAATTAAAAAAACAAGACCGTGTGCAGGAATTTAACGTTTTGACCGCTACTGGGAGTGTGTGGGGGATGGGAGAGAAGGAACAGTCAGACACACATTATATACACGCACGCACACACACACACACACATATATAAATCACATCAACAACAACAACGCTCGCATCTACATTGATATAGACAGCATTACACTCACTAGAAGTCCCTGAGCATAAAGTTATTTGGAGGGGAGGGGGCTCCTTACCCCTCCCTCTTAGCACGCCCCCGAGTATAACGGAATTTAAAAAATAGCAGTTATGATAAATATATCGAACATCAATCAAACCAAAAACTGTACCAGTAGACGTTCAATTGTCTTTACTAAAAATAAAAAAGAGGATATTGTGGGTGGGTGGGAGGATTAGGTTAACAATAATTGTTAAATGTTGCGATTAGCCAATGAAATTTGAACATCTCTTTCTTTCCCGTTTGTCAATATTATGAGATTCGAAAATTCGGTTTGTTTGTTTGTTTGTAGTTAAGCACAAAGCTACACAAAGAGCCATC
Source organism: Limulus polyphemus (assembly GCF_000517525.1). Taxonomy (NCBI): domain Eukaryota; kingdom Metazoa; phylum Arthropoda; class Merostomata; order Xiphosura; family Limulidae; genus Limulus; species Limulus polyphemus. Next base: position 776 of record NW_013673097.1, on the reverse strand, counting down.
TGTGCTCTGCTCAACACGGGTATCGAAACCCCGGTTTTTAGCGTTGTAAGTCCGCAGACATACGGCTGTGCCACTGGTGGTGGTGGGGGCTTGAAATGAGGACTCCTGGGGACATTGTCACTCGTATGCGGAATTTTATAAATAATTAAGTGAATAATTACTTTACAAACACACGCCGCTCACGCACGCATGCGCAGAACTCTAATCCAAACAGCGTGGGTTGTTGTTTCACAGGTAGGCAGAAGCAATAATTATGCAAATTTCTCAACGTCTGAATATGGGGTAAAACGTAAGATGAGCGAGGAAGCCTTGCAACTGTCTCCAGTTAAACGTTTTGTTACGTTGTAATGAAGTGCTCTAACAACGTTCTGTTAGTCCAAGTTTAAAACTATGTACTTTACGAGGCACGATTCTCAATACCGAGTTGAGCGTTATGGCTTGGCTCGTAAGACTACAAATCAAAAAATAGTAGACCGTTTTCTCTTTTACACTTTTCTTCGTAGTTCATGTTGCCGTCTCGTCTCAACAAACAACACTATAGATAAATTAAAGATACTACCACAGGAGAACGATATTTTGTCGCTCTAAATCAATTTAAAAGCCTATCGAATGAGGACTTGTGTTATCGCAGTATATTAGGCTTAAATAATAGTCGCCCCCCCCCCTCCCCAGTGGCACAGCGGTATGTCTCCGGACTGACAACGCTAGAATCCGGGATTCGATACCCGTGGTAGGCAGAGCACAGATAGCCCATTGTGTAGCTTTGTGCTGAATTA
>NW_013673096.1:38889-41174 GCF_000517525.1 Limulus polyphemus | reverse complement strand
AGTTGTCTAGACAACACCGTGACACAGGACTAACACCAGTTGTCTAGACAACACAGTGACACAGGACTAACACCAGTTGTCTAGACAACACAGTGACACAGGACTAACACCAGTTGTCTAGATAACAACACTGTGACACAGGACTAACATAGATTGTCAATGTAACAACACTGTGAGACGGGACTAACATCAGTTGTCAAGGTAACAACACTGACACAGAACTAACACCAATTGTCAAGGTAACAACACTGTGAGATGGGACTAACACCAGTTGTCTAGATAACAACACTGTGACACAGGACTAACATAAATTGTCAATGTAACAACACTGTGAGATGGGACTAACACCAGTTGTCTAGATAACAACACTGTAACACAGGACTAACACCAATTGTGAAACTAACAACACTGTAACACTGGACTAACACCATTTTTCAAGGTAACAACACTGTGAGACGGGACTAACACCAGTTGTCAAGGTAAAAACCCTGACACAGAACTAACACCAATTGTGAAAGTAACAACACTGACACAGGACTAACAAAGATTGTCAATGTAACAACACTGACACAGGACTAACACCAGTTGTCTAGACAACACTGACACAGAACTAACACCAGTTCTCTAGATAACACTGAGACTGGACCAACACCATTTTCCAAGGTAACAACACTGTGAGATGGGATTGACAACTGGTGTTAGAACTGGTGTTAGTCCCATCTCACAGTGTTGTTACCTTGAAAAATGGTGTTAGTCCAGTCTCAGTGTTATCTAGAGAACTGGTGTTAGTTCTGTGTCAGTGTTGTTACAGTTCTCTAGATAACACTGAGACTGGACTAACACCATTTTCCAAGGTAACAACACTGTGAGATGAGACTAACACCAGTTGTCAAGGTAACAACACTGTGACACAGAACTAACACCAATTGTCAAAGTAACAACACTGACACAGGACTAACACCAGTTGTCTAGATAATAACACTGTAACACAGGACTAACCATGGTTGTTTAAAACATTCTATAAAATACAAAGTAGTTCACAAAAACCTTTTTGGCAGTCGGTAGTATCTAAAAACTATTGTAAGAGTTTTGAAATGAAACTTGGGTATTATAGATAGTGCAGATTCATTCTGAACCTGACATTAAGCTATTACTTAATCGACTCGGGTATGTGTATTAATCTGTAATCAACGTGCGTCATTCTACGGTAGCAGAAGAAGAAAATTGTCATTTCACAATCAAATTCTGTTGTAAAGGTTTCAGTAAAACATTTAGTTGTTACATTCAAATGTTATTGGTTTATAAACGTACAATTCTGAAGACCTTAACTTGGCCAATGACCAAGCGTGTTCATTAGTAAGAATATAGGAGAAAAACAGACTTGAAAACTTTTTTTTTATTTGAGTGTTTTCCCAAGTTACACATCAATTCCCATATTTTTAGAATAAAGGTTCAGGAAATACAAACGTCACTTCTTTGCCCGTTAGCTTTTTGTAGATAGCAGCAAACGTGTCAGTCTGAAAAATACAGAAAATAAAACTTACACATTACATATCTACCTGTTAAGAGTTGGATAACACAGTTTCATATAAAATAGAACACGATCATCTCCACAAAACTATTATCATCGTGCCTCAATACTCACGACTTCTAAAAATAAACTACAGGTATAAAGAGTAACAGGTACTTTCAGAATCATACTTCTGTCAACATTTCTGATTAGACTTCAGAGTTGGATTGTTTTAGTCATCATTACAGTACACTGTTACAATAACCATCTTCTGATGACACGATCATAAAGGATGTCAAGGGTAATGTAACCCAGGAGGGTTTAATAAACACAATATAATCTACAACACACGTTTCTAATAGTAATAAACACAATCTGAAGCACAACATCAGAAGAATTATGAAAATAGCACAACCTGCAAAACAACCAACAAGGTTATTAAAATATGGCACGATCTGGAATATAAAGGTTACAACACACAGCATAATCGGGAATACGACTGCAAGATAATAAAAAACAGCATAGACTGAACAAATGTTATAAAAACACTATTACTGGAGGGTTATATATAAAAAGAAAGACATAAAGTGGAAGATGAACACATGGTAATAATGATAATACTACCAGTCAAGTTACCAACATTCCATGTATGCACACATGGTAATAATGATAATACTACCAGTCAAGTTACCAACATTCCATGTATGCACACATGGTAATAATGATAATACTACCAGTCAAGTTACCAACATTCCATGTATGCACACATGGTAAT
>NW_013673096.1:30296-38116 GCF_000517525.1 Limulus polyphemus | reverse complement strand
CTTATGTTCTATGTTGGTCTGTACAAAGGAGATCATTACCTTATGTTCTATGTTGGTCTGTACAAAGGAGATCATTACCTTATGTTTTATGTTGGTCTTTAACAAAGGAGATCATTACCTTATGTTTTATGTTGGTCTGTAACAAAGGAGATCATTACCTTATGTTCTATGTTGGTCTGTACAAAGGAGATCATTACCTTATGTTTTATGTTGGTCTGTAACTAAGGAGATCATTACCTATGTTTTATGTTGGTCTGTAACAAGGAGTATAATTACCTTATGTTTTATGTTGGTCTGTAACAAGTACGTTCATTACCTTACGTTTTATGTTAGACTATAACAAGTAAGCTCATTACCTTATGTTCTATGTTGGTCTGCTGGTTTTTGTCCAAATGGACTTTGATTAGTCGTGATCCATCAAGGCGAATCCTGATCCTCTTTCCAACTATTTCGGCAGGAAAAACTATGTCTTCTAACATAGCATCATGAACAGCTGTCAAGGTACGACTAGAGAAGTCATAAATATTGTTAAAAACTTCAAACAAAAGCCACATACTTGCTCAGCACATAAACAAACAAGGCATTCATAAGTACTTTACACCATGTTCAACAGTAATGGTGAGTTTAATGTACGTGTAAAGGTGGGGGTTAATATGCCCATGCCATTCAACATTGTATGTATTTGATGTCATAGTTATCAACTATTCATTTTACCCTATATTGTTGATCTAGAGCAACACTTTATGATAAGATTAAATACTAGATACAATATACAGAGATACTGAAACCAACTGTAGACCAGAGAATCTAGAGGTTATGCATGACGGACAAAAGTGTTTATATCCTTCACACGAACATCACCTTATACTCCAAGTTGTCAGTTTGAGTCAGACTGATGTCAGCAATTCACAACAACATATCTTGAGTATAAACACCTTTGTAACACATCTGATTTTTGATGTAGTACAGATGACTTGAACACTTTACTAAAAGTTTGTCATATTTTGTGTAGATATACACATAGTATATTGAAAATTACAATCAACATTCCTTCACCAGTATGGGGTTGGTCTGGTGGTCCAAGACTAACCATGTGGATATTTGGTTAACACTATATCTACGGGTCTTTCTATGGACATGGGTCAAAGTCATTAGTAGACTTACATTCAAAATTTTATTGAACTACTATTTTATGAATATATATCAATAAGATTGTTATCAAACTGTAGATTATAATTCAAATTTTAGTATTATACATCAGTTAATTTTTTAATTTAAAAGTAAATATTAAAAAAGTTTCTAAATATAGATTTTTGTGTGTCATGTGGGTATGTTGAATGCAGCACTGGTTCAAATTAGACGTTTGTGATATTCATATAAAAAAAGCCTATAGTTTCTTATGAATTAGGAATTCAAATTACCCAATATTGATAAGCTAAAATATAAAATAAGAATCACCCATCTTTCCTATTTGCCAAGATATCACTACATTTACTGAATCAAACACAGTGGTCATGCCCACCTCTGTCCATTTTTGGAAAGACTTGATAACATACAACTACTTCTATGATGTGTGAATAACCAATTGAAAGCTTAGAATGTCCCCTAGTGGCTTTCTCAGCCTCATTGAAGTATTTGAGCAGCAAACTCGTTCTTTTCATGCTAGATTCCAAGCAGTTAGGTAAGACTTTGGCGAGCTCTAAATTTTATATTTTTTTTCAGATCCAAGTACAGCTCAGTTACTAAACTTGATAAATTATAGTGGGATACTTTGGAATACGTATAGTAATTTATGATTTTTGGGTATTTGAAAATATTTATATATAAAACCTAAAAAAAAATGAATAAAAACATTTTCGTTTCACATCCTCCACATGCAAAATTTGATAAGGCTTAGCAACCTACACCAAGCCACAAATGGGTACAAAGTTCGTAACTAGAAGAGATAAATGTTTTAAGAAAAATAACTGAAATATGATTGTATTTGACAAAATACTAGTCTACTAAAACACAGCCAAGACTAAAGGTCAGTTTTATATCACTGGATACGGTAACATGAGGCACATGCATCGCATCATTGTAACTTCTGTATTGTTTGCCAGGCAAGGCCGAAAGGTCAGTATAATAAAAATAATAAATAAATAAATATATATATAACGTTATGAAATTTAAACTATTTATACTAAACATTTGTGTTTTCATGTTATAATTTGTAGTCATTGTAGAATAAAAAAATCATAATTTATATTTATTTCTTAATTTTTTATGTTGGTTACAAGGTCGGGCAAACCGACTTAACCCATACAAAGATACAGTAGTGAAAATAACAGATAAAATATAAAGTTTTTTTTCTAACAAAAACATTTGATAATTATCTAGAGGTTATAAAGATTTTGCATGTGAAATTTGAAAAAATCTTTAATTAAAAAATCTTAATACTTAGTTTAGAAACCTGATATTTTGTGTAATGTTTACCAATAACCTGCAAAATTGTGTAAAGATACGCACACGTTATCAAAAAATCACATTATAATTACTCTCACGAATACTTTCGTGGTTACGAGGTGGGTGGATCCCACCCAGCTTGTAATGGTCGGGGTAATAAAAGTACTGTTTCACGGTTTGCCTTCTAATAATTTTAGAAGTTTCCCACAATCCTTCTCACCTCCTTGGTCTCTTCTGTTTGGTTTTAACTTTCATGTTTCTCGATGGTTTGGGAAGAATTCGTCTCTGAGCGATGAATACTACATGTTTGCCACTGAACTTCTTTTCAAGTTCTCTGACAAGTCTGGCTTGGATCTTTTGGTAAGGCTTTAGCTGTGGCACAGGAACAAAGATGATGATAGCCTGAAACATGAAACCTTTATTACAGATTACCTTAATATTTGACTGAAACTGGTATGTTATCTTACCAACTAATCCATTATAATAATACTCGGTTTTCGTCTGTCCTGAAAATGCATGAGCACCTGGATATAAATATATTCTAGTAGACATTTTGTACAACATATTAAAAGCTTGAAGGTTTTAAAAAGGTCTAAGGTTAGATCATAGAATAACATTATTAACTTATTTACTGAAAGTATTAAGTATGTTAAAATTTAAACTTAACTAAACTAAAGCAAACAACGTACACAAGTTAGTGATAACTTATCACTTTATCGAATATAGACTGTACTTAATAAAGGCTTAACAAATGTTAGGTCTAAGACAAGTGAACTTATAGATGATGTCTGCAATTATAATTATTTTTGTATTACTCTAGGAATCCTGTATTTAAAGAAGTACTGTTGCAATAAAGATACCAATTTGACTGTAAATGTTTTGTGAGTCTCAGCTAGTTACCATTATTTAACTTTACATTCTTATCTTACCACCTACTTACTACCATTTTATAATGTTTTAACTGTTGGAGCAAGCCCCATTTTGAATAGAAACTATTTTTGAATAGTATGATTTTTCTATTCCATAGTGACCACAGTAAAATGACATGTTACACTGTACCACAAACACACATCTTATTTATTGTTTAACATTTTCTAGTCCAGTATGATTTTTCTATTCCACAGTGACCACAGTAAAATGACATGTTACACTGTACCACAAACACACATCTTATTTATTGTTTAACATTTTCTAGTCCGGTATGATTTTTCTATTTCGTAGAGACCACAGTAAAATGACATGTTACACTGTTCCACAAACACACATAAAATATCTAGTTTTTCAATTATGTTTTAAGATTAAAAATACTTTTCTATATCTGAAATTTGTCAAGTTTCATTTGTGTAATCCCTATATCCTTCTAGATAATCAAACTTTTTTTAAATAAAACTTTATATTTAATCTGCTATTTATTCAATATTAACTCAATATGGTATTGATCAATTTGAGTGGCCTCGTAACCATCATAAAAATTAGGAAATATATCTAAACTACCATTTTTTTTGTTTCAGAATGACTACAAATTGTAATAGGAAACCACAAATGTTTATTCTAAATAGCTTAAATCTCATAACAGTATAAATCTAGTTATATCTATTAATCTTTGTTCTATCCACCTTTGAACCGTGTCTGACTAAAAATATCCCGACAGAATATTACATGGCACATGAACAGCGTAATGGAGAAACTTCTGGCACGTATACCCCATAAAAGTTATTTTACTTTTATTATTTTAGTTACTTTTATAATAATAAACAGTTAAACCAAATCGAAATGGTGTATTTAAGTGTTTCACACTCACATAAAAGAAACCCATCATTAAATAGATATTTGAAGAACTTGTAACATTTCATCACAATTCAATTCTCCGTATTATTAGCCGACACTGGGCAGCTGGTAGATAATTGAATAAATTTATTCAGTTAAAACAAATGGAAAATAAAAAGCCTCAATTAAATATCAAAAATGTTTATTTTCAGTAAAGCTTTATATTTTATTTGTTATTTTTTGTACTGTAACATTATACTTATTTCTCCAGGTTGTAGATAAGTAATCAAAGTATAACGAAAATAAAATGTATAGTATTGTTAGTAGTGATTACAAAATTTCAAAGTATTTATGATCTCAACTTTTCACAGTTATTTTATTACTAGTAGACGAGTTAGAAATTAGAAGAAACAAAATGAATAGTACTCTGTTCTTTTCAGTACGGACAGTAAAGTTCCAAGTAAATCTCCCGAGAGTTTCTTCCAATCTTTTTAAACCTACTTCCTGTTCAGGAGTTACTGTACTTTGACACCATCAATATCAAATAAGTTCACGCAGCACAATTTCCAGAACTTTCCCCGATTTTAAAACACAGAGGGATAGGATATATCAACTTGTTGACAGTATAATGATTACAACAATAATTGTCTAAAGTATTATAAAATGTTTATGACTTTGTAGAAAGTCTGGGCTGATCCAATAAATCAAAAAGTGGAAGTATCCTACAGAAACTATTCGGATTGCTGCTCTGAGAACAGTGGAATATAATTTACAAGCTTCTTAACAATACAGTGGTTGCAACAAGAACTGTCTAAAGTACTTTATAAAAGTGAGAAAAAATATGTATGTATGCTAGTTATCTTACTTGGTGGTAAGGATTTAGTGTTGGTATGGGTGTAAATGCTTATGGAAATCATGTTTCCTATATTACCATGCTTACACAGTAACCAATAAATATGTAGTTTCCAGTAATATAAATATGGCTAGTTTTGGTTAGGCTAGTATTCTTGACTGTTACGTGAGAAACAAATTATTCACCAGCAAACTGCAAGTTCAACTGGGTGTTTATGTTCAGATCAGGTGATCAGTGGTAAATGTATTTCTTCAACTTTCACAAATTACATAAACTTTTCCTGAATTGTCAAGTCTTTAGTTTTCTATAATTTTTTTTTACTCTACCTCAATGTAAACAAGTAGAAAAACAACATGTTCTTACTTTGCAAATTACAGTAACATATTGGCTACCATACATTACATAATGTTTTCAAATAAATACTTAAATGTCAGTTATTTCTCTTCAAACATAAAAAAGTAAATAAAGAAGTCGTTTGCACTCATGAGCCATACTTGCTAAGCCTTGTATAAGCATTTTGGAATACAATAAAAATTATAAGTTACTATACCAATACCCCCCAAAAATCAACTGTAATTTACCAGGTTTCAAAACTAAATTGTATTTGGGTCTAAGAAATTATAATTTGTATTCACAAAATATCCTTGATAGCAATACTTCAAACTTTCCAATGATATAAGAACATTTCTCTCGTAAACAACTTTGGAAGACTGACACAATTATGTAGAATAAATATATAGCTTTCTATTGATTATAAAGTTATTGGTATATAAAAGTCTTCTCAAATGATGAAGTGGTGGGCAGAACCAATATGGTGGGTTTGCTAAATATCGTGGTATCACAGCAAATAGAAAAAGTAGCAGGATCTTATTATATATTCTAGCTTGCCAATATCGAAAATTTGAGTTTCTAATTTGTATGAAACTATGGACGTTATATTGTGGGCATCAAAAAATTTAATCTGACCAAACCCAGAAGGTCACATACCACTGACACAAAAACTGATATTTAGTCTTTTTTTAAAAATATTTAGTTTCAAATTAAGAGACTAACTAATGTATAATGTACACTAAAATTTGAATTATAATCTACAGTTTGATTCCAAATATATAACATGTGTTTATAAAATAATAGCTAAATAAAATTATCAACCAAAAGGTGGGATCATTTTCTACTTGCAATCTTGCCATGACCTTCCCCTTTGGTTATTAAATTAAAAGCATCTTACGATCACATATCTTTAACTTATCTATATGTTGGTTTTATATTTTTTTATAACTATGTAAATATAATTAATTATTCCTCAACTGCTTATTTATTTTCTTTAAGTATTTACTTTGGTAGTTCCTTTTCAATTTATACCCCCCCACCCCCATTGGAAATTACCACCTTTCTTTCACTTGTACTTATTACGCATGGTGACAAGGACGATGCTACGATATTACACAAGTGCCAGTGATTAGCTACCGAGTGTATGGTACAATGTAAAATAAAGATCATACTATCATTGTGGCAAATGGTATCTCACATTGGTGAAGACCAGCCTAATTAAGAATAAATCCAATAATATTAACCATGAGCTTAGGAACAATTTCCAACTCTACAACAAATAAGTTATCGAGGAAAGTTAACATTCAAGCAAGGCTAAAACTGCTCGACAGAAACACTTTTCCTGGAACTGTATCTTACCATCAGCATAAGATCGATCAATGTTTCAAATTACCCATAATTTCTAAGATTCTCTTCACACAGTTTATGAAGGTAAGTAATGTGCAGTTTAATTACAATATCACTGGTCATTATGAAGGTAAGTAACGTGCAGTTATGTGAAAATATTGTTGGTCAAGAAGGTAAGTAATGTGCAGTTTGATGAAAATATTGTTGGTCACGAATGTAAGTAATGTGCAGTTTGATGAAAATATTGTTGGTCATGAAGGTAAGTAATGTGCAGTTTAATTACAATATCACTGGTCATTATGAAGGTAAGTAATGTGCAGTTTGGTGAAAATATTGTTGGTCATGAAGGTAAGTAATGTGCAGTTTGGTGAAAATATTGGTGGTCACGAATGTAATGTGCTACATAGTTTTGTATAGAAAAATTCTTTAAACCGTTTATATTTTGTTTTTTTCAAGGACATTTTCCCTTACTAATGTAGCACTACATATTCAGTAGGCTATACTTCATCAGCTAATTACTACACTTCAACCTTATAGTCCAATGATATCTCAAACACTACACAAACTTAAGTAACTTGTTTGAAAATTTTAGTAGTTGGTTAGCATTTATAAGAAAAAAAGGAAAATATCTTAAAACAATTAAAACAGTAAGATGGAAAGTTTTGTCCTTCAAGTGTAGGAGTTAACCAGCGTCTTCAAGCAATAAAGAACTAGAAGATCAAGACTGTTCTCCAATTTATTCTTGCATCAGGGTGGAGTACTAGACAACATGAACATTATCTAGCACACTCTAGTGATGCTGTTCACCCTTCACAACGTAATCTAACGTTTCAAATAACAAAAAAAATTAACAGATTTTAATAAAAACATGGTATGAAAGATACCCCATTTTCTGAGTACGGAAGACCTTAAAAGAAAGTTACATATATTTCATGACAATCCATTTTTCAAACCTTAAATCCATTATCTCATACCATCAATTACGCTTATTATATATATATATATATATATATATATATATATATATATATATATATACTACCTACTCTACTACACACTATATACTCTACTATATACT
>NW_013673096.1:20715-29296 GCF_000517525.1 Limulus polyphemus | reverse complement strand
CTCTTTCCAAACACAGACAAAATGTACTTCATTTATTTTAAATCTGGCAGAAAGTTATTAATTACAAAAACAATATTGTTCACCTAGTAGCTGTCAGTATATCAAACTATTAACTAATTATCAATATAATTATATGTTATATAATACACCCACCTTTTTGTTGTTCACATCAATTTCCTTTGCACCAGTAATATTCAGTTCTCTTAGCTGTGCTTTCAAGTCACTGTTCATCTCAAGCTCCAGCAGAGCCTACACAAGACAAGAGCCATCACTTGGTTATAAATAGATCTGGGCAATTAGTCAAATGATTAATCTGTGTTCAAATATTCTCACAAGACTTAGAGAGTAGGAACAACTGAAGAAAGTAACAATTGGAAATACTAACTTTGAGTACTTTCACGAGTATACACGTTAATTGATTAAACTGAACAATCACAAATTATCAAAGAATAATAATGATAAATTAGAATGGTAGTAATTTTTTAATTACTGAGCTAGTTGGAACAATCTAAAAGATTAACAGTTGGAAACACTAACTGATGCTGATAGGTAATCAATTAATTTCCCAGCTCTAGTTAAAATGTTTTCTAATACTTCTCTATGGAGATGTAACAATGATATACAAAAGGTTCAGAATCTGCACAGTTGTTACATCTCCCATAGAGAAGTATTAGTATCTCAAGAATATACAAAAGGTTCAGAATCTGCACACTTGAGATACTAATACTTCTCTATGGGAGGTGTAACAACGATATACAAAAGGTTCAAAATCTGCACACTTGAGATACTAATACTTCTATCTAAAGAAAGCAAGTTGCATTGTATGAATTTGAAAAATTAGAATTTAACATTTAGTTAATAAAAGTTTTGAGATGGCTTGACTGGGCAATGAAAAGCTATTATAAATGTACGACATTTCAACAGGATTTTGTTATCCTCGGGTACAAGTGGTTTACGGAGACACCCGAATATATATATGCAGTATAGAATAGAGAGGTCACATGACCAGATATTGCTTCAGGGTGGGGCCCATTTATTGATGTTAGGTCTATTGTTTGAAATTACAGTGTTTTGTATGAAAGTACTGTGGTTTTTTGAGTTGTAATGGTGGTAAAAATGGGAGGGTTTTTTTTATTCTGTTGAATAAATCTGGTTACCAATTTCATTACAGTTTCAATTCTGGACAGTTATTGTATGTTATTTTATAAATGATGTTGGAGTTGTGTGATTCTATGTAATTTTATTTAATAATGATTTTAGTTTAGTACCAGGTTTTTGGGTGAATTTGACATCAACAGGAATTTTTATATTTAATGGCAAGTTTTCTCCAAATGTCTGTTATTTTTGAACTGATGTTAGGGACAAATGGTAAACTGCAGTGTAATGTTGTGTTGTTGTTTGGTGTATTAGGTGTTAATTTTGTTTGTGAGTTGAGTTTGAAGGTTTTTGTTCTGGTGGTTGTGTGGAAATATTTCGACAATGGTTAGTGGAAACTTGGTGTGAATGAAGGAATGCTTTATAAAGTTGATTTCTTCATCTACGTAGTCAGTTGAGCAAAGTCTTGAAGCTGTGTATATAAGATTTTTAATTAAATTTTTGTTGGGATTTGTAGACGGAATTCCAGGGGATGTAGAGGCTTGTGCGAGTGATTTTTGGTTTTGAAATGTGTGTCGTGCCTGATAATGTCGAGGTTAAGAAAAGGTAACTGTTATTTTCATGTTAGGGTGAATGAAGTTTGTGTTCATAAAAAGTGTTGTTGACATATCTGTAACAGTATCCCAGGTTTAATAATTATTTATTAAATTAATTCACTGTCACACATCTAGTTTTACTAGATTTCTATACTTTTTTCATAATATAAAAAACAAACAAAACTACCCGCCCCTAGTAACAGAAAAGTTTAATTTAACAAAACTACCCGCCTCCAGTAACAGAAAAAGTTAGTTAATTTAACAAAACTACCCACCCCCAGTAACAGGAAAAGTTTAGTTAATTTAACAAAACTACCCACCCTCAGTAACAGGAAAAGTTTAATTTAACAAAACTACCCGCCTCCAGTAACAGAAAAAGTTAGTTAATTTAACAAAACTACCCACCCTCCAGTAACAGAAAAAGTTTAGTTAATATAACAAAACTACCTGCTTCCAGTAACAGAAAAAGTTAACCATGTTGCACTTTGAGCCAAAGCTCAGAGCTACTTATATCGCCCATCACAAAAATCAATTGTTTAACATTTCTTTAAGTTACGTGTGATTAATTCCTGACAATTTAATGTAGAATATCCTGCTTGGGAAATAAAACTTGACATCAACTTTATTCATGTCTGTTCTCAGTCATTTCAAAAGTGAATGCTGAGCTTTGCCTGAATGCTCAGATTTTCAAATGCAATACATACAAGATTGTAAAATTTCCATGCCAAATTTTTTTTTGCTTTCACAAAAAAGTTAATCAAAACCTGTCTCCTAAGACATTTAACTGTATACAATATGAATAGCTATGGGCTAATTGTATTTAAAGTTTTAAAGAAGAAATTATAAACTAATTATACAATCAGTACATCCTCAAGTGACTTCAAATAGTTTACAAATATCAAGTATGCACAACTGTTCCCACAGTTAGGAAACTGCATGGACCAACTATTATGTAAAATGATTATCACACCAATGTGTTATCTTTCAGTACAGTATCATTAACTTAAGTGCCATGAGACTGTTTGTTAAACAATCCACAAGTAACTGAGGCTCTAAATATCAACACCGGTAAACTTTAATAAACTCCATTTCACTTGTACTACAAACAAACACAAATTTTAGATGTCCTTACATCAGTCTGCTTTGAATGGGTAATGAAGAAATACGTAATCATATATTTGATATATACCAAAGCAAAGAATGTGTGCAAAATCATGCTCGATAACAAGGAAATTTTTATATATTAATTTACAAATAAATGGAATTTTTAATACATTGAACTGTCAAAAGTAATGTTGCATTAGCTGAATGTGCATGTGGTCAATTCAATGAGCCCATACAATTGACTAGAATATAATACCCAGGACAGACTTTAATATCTCTCTTTGTTGTAACCCAACCAAATGTCTGAAATTAGGACATTATTTTTGACGTGGGAATTTTTTTTACTTTCACCAATTTCTGCCGATACACAAACTAATCTAACAAAATTTGCCGACTTTTTAAAATTTTTACAACTGTATTTTGATTAGAATATTCTTTTCTCTAAAATTCATGTAGTCCATAACTAAGTGGGAGGGCCTCACCTGATTACCAATTGACAGCTCAATGCTGATTGGCCAATGCATTGAGGTTTGACAAAATGGTTTATCTCATCCCTAGGACCCTTCACGCTAAACTAATAAATACACTAATTAGCAGGCGAGAATTTACTATTGACAAGCGTACATCAACAACACGGTGAACACAAGTCTGTTCAGGGTAACCATCTCCAAAAAATGTTTTTACAGATTGAGGATTATGGTCAAAAACAAATGAATTCTGATTGTAAACTTATCCAGATGGAGGGAAGTACTTTAGATTTACTTAGCGATTGACACAAAATAGAAGAACATAAGTTTGTCAGCAACATTCAACTTTGTTGACATAGACCAGCAAGAGTGTGTTGTGAAAGAATTTGAAATTTCTGTAATCCTCTTCTTAGAATAAACGTTGATATTAATGGTTTAACGCGTTAACAGAACTAGGGGTATTTCAAAAATGTTTTTGCCAATCAATTTGAAAAATAAAATTTACCTGCCTACCTACCCACCCACATCTTATCTCTCTCACTACGGGCTCGGTCCCAAGGACTAACGTCATAACCATTTTGTACTTGTTTGTTTTCAAACTAAAACATTTAATACAGGAAACACATCTTCACAAAATATTGCAGATTATCAGCAAACATTACAAGGCTTTTGCACACAAAATATCAGATTTTTAAAATTAAGTTTTAATATTTTTTAAGTAATGAATTGGTTCGTGCATTTTTTCTTTTCAAATGTTGACTATCCAACATGCAAAGTAATTTTGATTTTAAGATTAAAAACTCTTGTACGCATCAGAAAATTGTCAAACTTCACATGAGAAATATTTATAACCTCCAGTTAATTATCAAACGTTTTTTCCAAAAAATAGTATAAAACTGGCCTTTACAAAGTGACCTCTCTTCGGTTTATTCTAGTGAACCAGTATTTTGTAAAATAGTCACATTTCTGTTACAATACATTAGATATGCCTATATATTATTACTATTTACAAACAAGTTCTTAAACCCCAGTACTCGTTTGTCCGTTTGCTGTAACTTGCTAAGCCTTGTCAAATTTCAATTCAAATGGAGGATGTAAAACAAATTAATTTTTCAGGTTTTATATATGTATTTTGAAATACCCAAATATAAGAAATTACTCTCAATTTTGCAGAATTCCAAATTTGAGTTTAAAAAAATAGTTTTTCGGACATTTTTACATACCACTTCCTCTGATAATTCAAGACAAAGAAATAACCTTGGAAACTTCCAAGCTTCTAGAGACTGAGAAAGTCACCATGGTACATTCTGAGCCTTTGATTGGTTATTCACACATCATATTCACAGTGGCCACTGTTTGATTCACTAAATTTAGCGATATTGCAGCAAATATGCGGGGTAGGAGATTATTTTATATTCAAGCTTGACAATATATGGGTAATTTGAGTTTCTAATTCATAAAAACTATACTTTGTATCTGACACCATAAACATCTAATCTGAACCACAGCTGTATTCAACATACCAGTGACACACAAAAAATAAATATTTAGGAATTTTGTTTTAAATAAGGAAATTAACTAATGTATAATACTGAAATTTGAATCTACAGTTTGATATCAAAGTTACTGGCATACATTTATAAAATAGTAGACAAATAAAATTTTGAATGTAAGTCTACAAATGTGATGACATGCCCTTCAACCCCTGACCCCTAGGAAGACCCCATAGTGAGGGGGTTAAATCAGTTTAGGGTTACAGCAAACAAAAATATTTTTAAGCCCAACTACCAATATTAGATTATTTTTCCATTTCTTCAGTGTCCAACTAACAACATACTATAGATACTGACAAGCCAGATTATAAACTTCCAATCTTCTAGCTCTATTCAGATATCAAAAACAAATCAAACTTGCACATCACCTTTCAAAACATATCAGTAATTCTCTGACACTACTATCAGTTTATTTAAAACCAACAGAAATAGCTTTGTCTTTTAAAGATTCCTCATACTGCTATTTCATTTTGGTATTTGTAAGTAGATACTTGGCCTCAGTTTCTAGCACCTAACATCTTTTATAGCTTAGTTAGAAAGGCAATTAAATTATAGTTTTGGGACATTCAGTTTAGTGCCCAATATATATTTGTTTTCTAAAATATATCTTTGAAAGGTACAACATGAAAAAACTAGTGCTAAGGAATTATGCTA
The DNA here is from genome assembly GCF_000517525.1 of Limulus polyphemus. Classification (NCBI taxonomy): domain Eukaryota; kingdom Metazoa; phylum Arthropoda; class Merostomata; order Xiphosura; family Limulidae; genus Limulus; species Limulus polyphemus. The sequence continues at coordinate 23,827 of NW_013673096.1, read as the reverse complement.
TGAAGTCCAAAACGTGTTTATATTTTGTATGTAGTTATTATTTAACAAATTAGTTGAAAATTTAAAATTTCATCAGACCAGTATGAACTGTTAGTGATCGTAACCTGACTAGATCTTTACATCAAGTTCTCTCACTATTTTTAACTCCACTGTAAAATAATAAAATTGAAGGAAAGTAGCATTTTGGAGGGTTTAGAGGATATGCAAATAATATACAAAAACTGTAACATGAATTATTTATATTGTCAAGTTAGACTCTCACACTGATTCAGCAAAGTCTTTGCAAGTTCAGAGAAATCTTTAAAAAAAAATCTGATTATTTTTTGGATACAACACTTATGTTTACTAACAGTTTGCCAAATTTCAGGGCAATATATTTAGTACTTTGAATTCTAGCAAACATAACTGTGTACATCTTCACAGAAAGTCAGACCAATGGATTGACAAAGGATTAAACAAATTATTCAATCAGTATCACCTAAAACAACCATATAACATACCTGAGCAATAGAAGATTCAAATTCATCGGGTTTTTCCCCTTGGGGCTTGACAATTTTAGCACTAGCCGAATACATCTGTTAAAAAAAGATAAACATACATCCTTAACTCAAGTCAAATTACTACAGATACTAATTACCATGCAAAAAAACTGAAGATGCCAACACCACTGAAAATTACTGTAACAATTGTTTGATGTACTTTCCACATGTTAACATTATTATTCACAGTATGTGACCAGAAATACTGTACAGTTATCCAACCAAACAGGCTGTTCAAGGCTTGTGATAGTGAGAGATGAAAGACAACAGATTATTAAAGTTTTTTAAATTACATACTGTTTTTAGCTTTTACATTAACAAAAAAACACATACTTAAAGCACTCTTTTAATCAAAGTAAAATGCTAATCTGTCTTTAGTGAAATCCGAGTATAATTTTTTAAACAGCTTCGTGAATGGTATATATCGACAAAGCTTATCAAAGTCAAAGGTAAACAGCGTAACACCAGTGTAGTCAATAATTGATTACGTTGAAAACACTCCACTAGCGTAGAGTACCAACAATAAATGAAAAGATGAAGTGCCGTTAAACTCCATCTTCAAAGCTTTGACTTTGCCTTTTGTTTTCCTCCATGACAAAATTCAAGCCACGTTTATTTTTAGTTCGTTTGGTCATCTGCCGAGTCAAAGGTCACAATATCATCACTTTTGGTTTCCAAAAGCCTATCAAATTGCCAAGATACTACATGCTTATTCATATTCTTCCAACTCAGCATGCATAGTATAGGCATAAGCCAATCAGCATGTTTGATCCAAGAGTATGTCAGTACCAATACATCTGTAAAGGAGGTGAAGTAATGATATTTTCCTCAAAAGGTTTTTCTCAGATGCTGATCAACAACAGATACAACTAAAGATTATCAAATACAATAAAAAGTGTATCACTGGTTGAACACAGCGACTGGCAACAGTTAAACAGAGGATAAATTCAACGGAATGTGGTGACTACTCAGTCTTCACACTGAAGTAAACATGGATTTTTTGACTAGTTGAAAATAATTAATACTCTACATTGGTATGGAACAAAGTAACAGCAGTAAAACTGATTGTAAGTGTTACAGCCATTAAAGGATAGTTTCACAAATACAGTCAATTTTTGGTGGCAATAGTAGTATTAGCTACAAGTTGATCAGTATGAGGAGGTTCAGGGATTCTGAAATCAATCCCCTTATGTTACAAAGTCCTTTATCGATACTAGACATGATGTCTCCTCTTTACATCAATTCTTAGTTAAACATTTAACAGCTTATAGTTATAAGCTATACTGATTTCATACTACAGGTCTACAACAAACCTTACTAATGTACATTTTGCTCAAAAGTGTTAGGATTTTTGGAGGGGTAAGTCATAAATGTGATTTTCAATTAAATTTATCACAACTGTAAAACTTTAATCATAACTAGAATTTTATATAATGATTAAAAAAATTAAGTTTTCAGTGCTAGCTTAGGACATTCACATTTACTTCACACCTCATTTTCTAGTCAAATGTCCGTTCACAGCTACACGTCTAAGCTTCATACACAAACTGGATCTGGAGACACTTAAACCTTAAATATTTCACCTTGTGACACCAATAATTTTTCTGTCAATATTAATTAAAATACAAAACCTAATTTAAAACGCTAGACTTGACTTTGAATATCACTAATCCATTATTTCAATGGCATAATAAATCCATCATCTGTATCCATTTTAAATTTCATTTTTGAAGCCTTCAAAAACTACAGACCTTATTGTTTAATTTCTACCATAGTACATTTAAAAATCAGTCATTCTAGTTTCAACTTCAAGCTTTGGCTCTATTTAAGTATTTGTTAACCTTCGGTTAACATTGCCTTTTACTTTTTAAATGTTTAAAATAAAATTAAGTACTACTACTATAGTAGTTACTTTTCATTTTTATAAAATATGAAAACAGTAATCAAAAAATAATAACAATAATAATAAAAACATGATGAAAAACCAACCCAACAAAGTTTTACACACACTTTTTGAAGAAATCAGATAAATTATTTGATAAATTGTAAACAACATCTTGTTTCGAATGAAAAGCCTAATTGTAGTGACTAATGCTGCAATAAAACATCATGATCATACACCGCACACTCAATCCAAAATCATCTGATTTAAAAGATACAATATATCTCTGTTACATTACCTGAAGAAAAATATAGATTTCTGAGAATATTTTTGTTATTGCAATTTTAAAATTATTGGGCAGAATTTACCACAAAAATCTCAAACTTCATCAAGAAACACAATACATAACTTACCTTGCTTCGGGAGCTAAACGAAAGAGGAAAATTAATCTCGTTCTCAGCTCTCATAAGTTTGAGAAAATCGCACTAGAGGACGCTATACATAAAAAGTTATTAATTTAAATATTATGATAATTAAACAAATAAAACACTAAACAGTAATCATGGGGAGAAACTACAGCAAAAAAACACAACGAAAAGAAAAGAAAAAAACGAAAAATCAGTAATACAAACATATTAAAAATGTATAATTGAAATGAAGACTGCATGTTGTTCAGAGTTGGAGCGTGCTG
>NW_013673096.1:15825-19751 GCF_000517525.1 Limulus polyphemus | reverse complement strand
CTTCACTGTGAAGATTGTACCTGTTATTTAAACTAAATACTTCACTGTGAAGATTGTAACTGTTATTTAAACTAAATACTTCACTGTGAAGATTGTAACTGTTATTTAAACTAACTACTTCACTGTGAAGAGTATACCTGTTATTTAAACTAAATACCTCACTGTGAAGATTGTACCTGTTATTTAAACTAAATACTTCACTGTGAAGATTGTACCCGTTATTTAAACTAAATACTTCACTGTGAAGATTGTTCCTGTTATTTAAACTAACTACTTCACTGTGAAGATTGTAACTGTTATATAAACTAACTACTTCACTGTGAAGATTGTACCTGTTATTTAAACTAAATACTTCACTGTGAAGATTGTACCTGTTATTTAAACTAAATACTTCACTGTGAAGATTGTAACTGTTATATAAACTAAATACTTCACTGTGAAGATTGTAACTGTTATTTAAACTAACTACTTCACTGTGAAGAGTATACCTGTTATTTAAACTAAATACTTCACTGTGAAGAGTATACCTGTTATTTAAACTAAATACTTCACTGTGAAGATTGTACCTGTTATTTAAACTAACTACTTCACTGTGAAGAGTATACCTGTTATTTAAACTAAATACTTCACTGTGAAGATTGTAACTGTTATTTAAAATAACTACTTCACTGTGAAGATTGTACCTGTTATTTAAACTAAGTACTTCACTGTGAAGAGTGTACCTGTTATTTGAACTAAATACTTCACTGTGAAGTTTGTACTTGTTATTTAAACTAAATACTTCGTTGTGAAGATTGTACCTGTTATTTAAACTAACTACTTCACTGTGAAGATTGTACCTGTTATTTAAACTAAGTACTTCACTGTGAAGAGTGTACCTGTTATTTGAACTAAATACCTCACTGTGAAGATTGTACCTGTTATTTAAACTAAATACTTCATTGTGAAGATTGTACCTGTTATTTAAACTAAATACTTCACTGTGAAGATTGTACCTGTTATTTAAACTAAATACCTCACTGTGAAGATTGTACCTGTTATTTAAACTAAATACTTCACTGTGAAGAGAATACCTGTTATTTAAACTAAATACCTCACTGTGAAGATTGTACCTGTTATTCAAACTAAATACTTCACTGTGAAGAGCATACCTGTTATTGAAACTAAATACTTCACTGTGAAGAGCATACCTGTTATTTAAACTAAATACTTCACTGTGAAGAGCATACCCTGTTATTTAAACTAAATACTTCACTGTGAAGAGCATACCTGTTATTTAAACTAAATACTTCACTGTGAAGAGCATACCTGTTATTGAAACTAAATACTTCACTGTGAAGATTATATAGTTTATTGAAAACGTTAGCTATCAAAATTCCTAACAATCTTGTGAATTTTAACAAGGTTTGTTTCTTTTTAATCGTGAAACTACACAATGGGCTACCTGCAGGATGTCTACTGCGAATATCGAATTCCGAATTTTACTGTTATAAGACCCTAAGTTTACTGTTGAGCCACCAGGGAGATAGACGTTAACCACGTGTTTACTTTAAGAGGTGAATACAGGGTGCTCCAACAATCCACAAAGCGCCACCATATAGTTCAGGTTAAATACATTTAACGTTATCTCACTTCCAATGAACGACAAAAAGTATATATAGTTTTTTATTTAACTAATAGATGGTGCAACAAGCGCCAGAGCCTTAACATATGACGTGAGTAAAAAATGTGTACAGTGTTTGTGAAGCTTGCTTGTTTGTGTATTTTCGGATATTCGTACTAACCTACTTAAGGGCTATGTAACAGTTTTAATATCGCAAGTTATTCAAGAAGGCTATGTAACAGTTTTAATATCGCAAGATATTCAAGAAAGCTATGTAACAGTTTTAATATAGCAAGATATTCAAGAAAGCTATGTAACCGCTTTTATATCACTAGATATTCAAACACTCGTATCATAAACATGTGTTCATATCGGAGGTTTAGAGTTTCAAATAAAAGGATATCTCTTGCACTTAATGGCATTGGAAAGCAAAGGAATGTGAATCAACTTGGTGTGCCAAGACTATCCAGAAAAAGACTTGGAACAAGTCGTACCTCGGCCATGGTAAGCAAATTGCGGCGGTTTGCAACAACGAAAAAAAAAAGGTAAAATCAGTAATACGAACTATCAAATTTCTCTATCTTCTGCAAGTCTAATACTGACCTGGAATTATTGATCAAAGAAACCCGCCACATCAAACAACACTCTCCAACACTGAACAACATGCAGTCTTCATTTAAATTATACATTTTTTAATATGTTCGTATTACTGATTTTACCTCTTTTTTTTTTCGTTGTGTTTTCTTGCTGTAGTTTCTCCCCATTATTACTGTTTAGTGTTGTATTTGTTTAATTTTCGTTATATATAGCAACTGTACTTTGAGAATGTATAAAGACTGATGTAAATTCATTAAATATATAAAATACATTACATACTATTATTACATGCGTAGTATTTTCATATTATTTTCGGTACAATGATTATCATGATTATAAAGAGCTTTTCGTGATATAAAACACTGAATTTATGAAGTACACTTATAAATTTCAATTCGTTTCGAGTAAACTGTAAATAAAATTTAAATAACAAGTCACTGACAAAAATTATATATAGCAATTTGAAATCATTAACATATAGGGATAAAAGTTTTAATTATGTTACACTTGAATGCTACTTCGTTTTGTAAATTGAGTAATTAGGATCAAGAAAAAATTAGATAATTAAAAACTGTTAGAAAATATTATTTCCGTGAACGTTAACTATCCTTTACCTTTATTTTTTTGTTGGTATCAAATATTCATAAAAAGGAAACGTCTGAAAATGTTACCCTGTTACCCGATTAGTAAGCAGTCAGTTTGAAACTTATAACGCCAGTTATAAGTTATTTTGAGTTAAATTAAAAAGGAGTGCATTATAATATATCAACCATACAATGTATGCTATATTTAGTGCCGACAAGGAGTTTCTTCTGCTTCCTCTGTGGCCCAGTCTCTTGACTTATAACACTACAAATCGGATTTCGATACCCGTGGTGAGCACAACATAAACAGACCATTTTCTAGCTTTGTGCTTAACAAAAACCAAATAAAGGCTTTTGACCAATACTAGGATTTTTCGAATCGGTTGGGATATGGCCAACACAGTAGTGTTTGTGACGTTATTTATATTATTAAACTGATTGAACAGCAACTGTTTCGGTGTAAAATGGATTAAGTTGATGAGGTATAATTTTGATCAATTTTATTTTAACGCTTACATCTGGGGATTAGATTCTCCGTGTAATTTTGCACTAAAAATAAACAATTATCCCAATATAAGCCATTTTTAACTGTGTCTAATTTATATTGATTTGGAATATTGTTGAACAATAAAAAAATAAGCTCAAATAAGTAACTGAAAATTGCTTCATTACAGGGGCGTCATTTTATACATGGCAGAGGTGGCGATTATCCCCCACCCTTTGCAGAATATGGTAAAAAAGAAGTACTGTTTTTTAAAACATCATTTTTTTATCGTTCTAACCCTGAAATGCAGTCGGTTACTGTGTGATGTTATTTCGCAAGCTCAGAGGCAGATTTGTATAATTTTTATTACCACATTGTGATAAACATTTGATTGTCAAAGTTTATGATGAGGAACCTACTTTGAGACAATAAACTTTGAAGACGGCTTGAGTGGATAACAAAGAAAACTTTATTAGAAGTTGAAAATACTAAGAAATATACATCGTTTTTGTTAACATCAGGTACATAGACACAGTACTGAACGAAGAGGCCACATGACAAGAGATTGCTTAACAGCTTAGTAAAGGTATTGTTACGTCTCCGTTTTTTAATTGATTTTCCGTACTTCGTACCGACGAAACTTAAGCGACACAAGCCT